>NC_136502.1:37544733-37669733 GCF_053919585.1 Euprymna scolopes
AATGTAATTGTTCCAACTCATGTTTCCTGTGAATGTTAGGCCAAGGAGTTTGAAAGATGTACTCTCAGATAAAGAGTCGTTGGCCATTGCTATAGGTGGTAGAGAGAGCCCACTGGAGTAGTAAGTTTGTTGGAGCACATTCCATTGAAGTACTTGTTAAACAAATACAGAGATGAGATAGGGGCTGGAGTTAGACAGTTAGAAACCTGTTAGATTAGAGATTCTTGCTTTTTTAACTCAGAGAGAGAGAGAGAGAGAGAGATAGAGAGAGACTAGTGGCTTGTGCACCAGGCCAGATGTGACAATATCTAAACATGAGACGATGGTGGCCTTGTAGAAATATTGCAAATTAAAATGACACTGTTCTTTTTTCATTAGCAGTAAAACCAACTGTTCTTATTTCCACATGTAACATAACAATACTATGAAACAGCTGTGTTACGCACATCTGAGTGTTGTAACGCATTGTGTAGTTTGAATAAAAAAAAAAGAATGACAAAGCTTTTCAAAGTTTTTATTTAATCCATAGAAATATGAGAGAAGTATGTCAGCTAATTATGTTTATCTGTTAGATGCAATCCTATTTAGAGGTCGCCCTGCTTGTTTTTGGATCCCCATCAAGCTGGAAAACCATGGATAATATCTAGAGAGGTTTGAGAGGGTCCTACTAACATTTTTTGTTTATTCTTTTTACACTTCCCCCACCCCATGCTAATGAAATTTAAATAAATCGACTTTTTACAGAATTTTAATTTTATTTATAATATATATACAGTCAATACGGTAGATAGGAACTGAGATCACCCATGATATTTGAAAGTCCACGAAGTAGGACAAAACCATTATTTTTACCTTATTTAATTGTTTATAAGCTGTTTAAAACCATCCCTGTAATGTTGATACCCCACCCTTTACTATATTAACTAGCGGGGGTACCCGGCGTTGCCCGGGTGTGGTGAGGTGTGTGTGTGTGTGTGTGTGGGTGGTAAATAAAAACAAAATGGAAAATAAAGGATAAGTGAATGTAATAATCCTGTTTAAATATTATAATTTTTTTTTAAATCGGTAAAAAACAAAAACAAAAAAAAAACAGCGAACGTGATGCAAAATAAAGAATAAGCAAACGAAAAAGAAATGGCATAAATAACCTTGTTTAAATGTTTAAATGCTAAAACTTCTTAAAAAAAAAATCAGAAAAACAAAAAAAAGCGAACGTGATGGTAAAATGAAAAAAAAAAAAACGAAAATAAAAATGACATAAATATTAAGACTTTAAGAATCAAAAAGAAAAAAATCTGATATCCCAGTTCGAACGTGCAATCTTAAGATAACGACACTGCCACTATAACAACTGGTCTATGATCGTGTGAGCGAAGTTCAGTCGTTTTTTTTTTAATATTTAAACTAATTAAAGAATGTTCTTTGCGCATGCGTGTTTGGCAGTTGAGGGTGAAGGAATTAATTTTTTGGGCCAATTTTTTTATATTTGTCGTCCGAAGGGTCGAGCTTCAAATTGATACCGATCTCATGAAAATCCGTCGTCTCTGTCAAAAGTTTTAGGCAGACATACAAACACATACATGATGATTATGATGATGATGATTGCAACGTCTTGTCAGACGAGTTCCACTCCCTCGGACATTTAAAATCCATGAGCCCAAATGCCTGAGGGAGTATCTATACAAAGATGATGTTACAGAGTCTTAGCTTTGTACGACAGCTAAGTCTCTCTCTCGGTTCAAAATGTTGAGATCCAGCAACAAGCAAGAGCAAGATAGCCAGCAACAAATTAAACTGCAGACCAGCTTAATGCGGGTACTGGTCTCTCGCTTTATGGTTTTTTAAATCAGAGATTTGCTTCTCCTAGAACGGTTGCCTTCACAACGGCTTACAGGAGCCCTCTCCACCCCAATACACATATACACACATACATACATACATACAAACACATACATACATACATACATACATACATTTAAACAGACAGGTGAGATTTATATTATCGATAATAACAGAAAGGTTGTAACACTTGTTATATTGTACAATACACTATTACTAGAGGGCGGCAGTACTAGGGGTCTATCTTCAAAAACCATTTGCACCTAGCTTAATCTCTTCATTAGGATGATAATAGATAGAGAAAAAAAGTCATTTTTGGCATGTGGGGGGCTTTTTTTACGATAGTGCCCCCCCTCCCCGGGGGCCCAAAATCACCATTTGCAGCAAAAAATTTACATTATGCAAAATTGCATGCACCTAAACGTCCTAAATGGATACAAATTGGTATAGATAGTTGAGACTGATGATTTCTAGCCATTTTTGAGGCATTTTTGGGTTTATAGGATGAAAAGAAGGGCCAAAATGAGCCGAAATATCATCACCATCAATACCCACATTCTCCCCCTTTTCCTCCTCCTCCTCCTGATAGACTTGGTTGTCAGAGCGAAGCAATGGGTTGTAATACCGTTCATCAATTTCATTAGAGATGACACCAATTCGATTTGACTTCTGGTTCTGGTAGAAGATTCGCTCGTCTTCATCGGTCCTCAGGGTTTACGCTGGTTTTAAGGAGGTCAAACAGAACCATATGATTTTCAGCCCATGCTGTGAACAGTTGTCGCTTACTCTTCCCCAAAAGTTTGGTTTTACGTTTCTTGCCTCCGGTAGACAGCACGTAGTAATCGTTGTAGTGATTGTTCAACAACTTTCTGATCTTCTGCTGTACAACTTTACGAGACTGAACGAACTCAGCTCCAAACGCCTTGCTCCATAAGTGGATGATGGAACTTGAGAAATCATTAATGACCTTTGTGCGGAGTTTCGTTTCTCTACCCGGGTGGCTGGCTGGCGCATCACGGGTTATCATCATAACTACGTCCACCTCGAGTGGAAGTTTGGCGCCAAATGCATACTTCACCATTTTGGATGATAGCTGTAAAAGAAATGAAAACCGAACATGATATCTGAAGGACCCAGTTGGTAGAAATATCCATTACAACAATGAAGGACCAAAGAGAAATGAAGGACTACAGTATACTGAAATGAAGAACCTGACAGATATAAAGGACCCAGTATAAAAAAGGACTCAGCATAAATGAAGACCCCAGTAGAAACACAGTGTCCTAGGGGGTTAGGTCCCCCACAGGTTTTTCCCAATTTTTCAGATCCTGCCCAAAAAGGCTCCCACCCAGCCTTCCAAAAATTTCATCCCCCCACCAGGGACATAAATTCTATCAACAGGCTTAAAAACCATTCACAGAAACTGACTAAGCAATGTAGGTATATGTGACATAACAACATACAATCCCCTGCCTTTAATAAGCCACTTATTCGAAACAAATTTTTCACCTCAATGTTTTTGTGTGCATAATTATTATTTGTCTTTCTGGGAATTTCCCTTAGGGGATTAAGTGAACATTGCATTGCATGGTTTATTAACTGTTCTTTGGGGGATTTCCCTTTTATGTGAAATGGAACTAATTCCTTTCACAGTTTTGGGGTGGGGGAAGACACTAAGAGAAATGAAGGACCCAGCAGAAATGAATTTCTGTTGAATAGAATAAGAATCTATTGCAGTGTTATTATGAAGCCATTGCAGTGTTGTTATCAAGAAGCCATTGCCATTGCAGTGTGTTCTAGCCAACTAAGTCCACTCATAGTCATTTGGAATGTTTTAGGAGTAACATAGTAGCCAAATAGCCGATTTTTTAAGTTTCGGGTAATTTTGGGCAAATTTTGGCTCATTTTGGCCCTTCTTTTTATCCTAGGAACCCAAAAATGCCTCAAAAATGGCTAGACATTATGGGGTAATGTAAGTTTTAACCAACTAAGTCCACTCATAGTCATTTGGAATGTTTTAGGAGTAACATAGTAGCCAAATAGCCGATTTTTTAAGTTTCGGGTAATTTTGGGCAAATTTCGACTCATTTTGGCCCTTCTTTTTATCCTAGGAACCCAAAAATGCCTCAAAAATGTCTAGAAATTATGGGGTAATGTAAGTTTTAGCCAACTAAGTCCATTCATAGTCATTTCGGACGTTTTAGGAGTAACATAGTAGCCAAATAGCTGATTTTTTAAGATTTTGGGTAATTTTGGGCAAATTTCAGCTCATTTTGGCCCTTCTTTTCATCCTATAAACCAAAAAATGCCTCAAAAATGGCTAGAAATCATCAGTCTCAACTATCTATACCAATTTGTATCCATTTAGGACGTTTAGGTGCATGCAATTTTGCATAATGTAAATTTTTTGCTGCAAATGGTGATTTTGGGCCCCCGGGGAGGGGGGGGGCACTATCGTAAAAAAAGCCCCCCACATGCCAAAAATGACTTTTTTTCAAAAATTCTTTTTTTCTCTATCTATTATCATCCTAATGAAGAGATTAAGCTAGGTGCAAATGGTTTTTGAAGATAGACCCCTAGTACTGCCGCCCTCTACTATTACAATTAAGCACTGTACATAAATACACGTGTAACACTAGAGAATTAAGTAACAAGTTAGTTACTGTGACAATACATGTACAAGGCATACGTGTGTAAAAAAATCGATTTCTAAAAAGAAATTACGAATTAAACAAATAAATAATTATTAAAATAAAATAGATAATTTAAGCAAGTAGAGAGGGAGAGAACCGTTACAATGTGTACATATTAAAGGTTTTATCTGAAACAAAAATTACAAAACAGAGAGGCAGATAATTGTTAAAATAAAAAAAAAACAATATTTTTTGTGCTTAACATGGAAGAAGACGTTAACTTGGATGATGAAAGATTCTTAAAGTTGAATGATTGCCTAGGCTATGAAGATGACGACAACAACAATAATAATAATAATATGATGATGATGATGATGATTTGATGACAAAAATAATAATAATAATATGATGCTGATGATTTGACTGCGCAATTGATATGATGATGATGATGATGATGATGATGATGGAAGGTAATGGGTATCATTGCGCTCATAGAACATGGTGATCGGAAACTGCCGTTGTTCTTTCTTCATTTTTTCTAAAAACTAACGTACTGTACACACAATAACCCTTATCCCCGAGTGGCTTCCGGGCCTTGATAAGTGGTGAATACCTTATAAAAAAAAAAACGACCTTATACGGCTGCACACCACCATCCAGATTGTTGCAAAATTGTAGAGACCATATCATATCATTGTTATATTCCCATGAAAGTGCTTGCGCCTCTTTCAATAACCTGTAAATGGTTGAGAGCCGTTCTAAGTTTAAACCAGGGTCAGGATTCTCTTTCTCTGTCTCTTCTGAATCGTCTTCCTCTTCGCTAGCTGACTTTGTTAGTTCTTCTAAGTCCTCTTCAGTTAGTTTTTGGGAGTGGCAGTCAAGCAGCTCGTCGACGTCATCCGTAGTCATGTCGGCAAATCCTTCACCACCAAGGATAGCAGCGAACTTCACAGCCTTTTTTTACCACCAAATGCTGGATTTTGGCAGCCGTGAATCCTTTGTCATTGTAGATGATCTCAGGCCACAACTTCTTCCAGCTGGAGTTAATGGTGGAAGGCTTTATCTCTTCCAACGCCTTCTGGATATTTTCAAGGCACATAGCAATTGTGTATGTTTTTTGTTTTTTTTAATTTTTTTTTACATGGAGTTCACCACTTATCAAGGCCCAAGGGCCACTCGGGGATAATCTGAAAAATCCAATTAAATAAGAAACAGTGATTTCGACCAAGGTTAACACCCTTATAAAAGCTAACATCACAAGTGCATTTGAAAAGTTTTATCACCGCACAAGCAAAAGGGGTCAGTGTATAAAATCAAAAGCAGGTTCTTTGATAAGACAGGGGCGCATTCAAAATGAATGTTTCTGTTTAGAGCACAGATGAATTGCGATACTTGACTTTTGCATATTAAACTTCAATTCAAGCTACTATATAAAAATAAATTTATAAAATCATCAGTAGGTTCTATACAGTGCAATGTGGACGACAATCTATTATTTTTTGCAACATCAATCCAAATATAAAGCTCCCCCCACCTTCACCTTTATGCAAGCCGTGGCATTATAAATAAATTCACAATCCTTTCTGCAATTCAACTATATTCGGTACAAAGAAGCCTCAGTCTATGCCTGACTTATTCAACAACATCAATCATGAATTAAATGATAAGTTCTCCTCGATACAAAACTCAATATTATGGACTGTTACTGCAAGGAGAAATGTGAAGCTTTTTCTCAGTGCACTACTTGTTTTTTTTTTTTTTTTTTTTTTTTTTTTTAATTTCCTTATATCAAAAACACTCGTCTAGTTACAACCACTATCAACAATTTCCCTCATTCTCTATCTGTGCCTACATCTAAATGTAGATTTCATAGAAAAAGCTTCTTTCCTAGAACTGTTCCGCTGACCTGCTTTCCAGCTGACTACAGTATGATCATCTTCAAGTCAACGTAAACAAATTCTTGCTGAGCCGTCCCTTTAAATAATCAAATTATACCAAATTCCCACTGCTAACGATTACTACAATATTGTCCCATTGACTACTGTACATTCACTAACCCTTATTCTCGAGTGGCGTTCAGACCTTGATAAGTGGTGACTCCTTTGTAAAAAAAAAAAAAAAGAAAAAAAAAAAGAAAGAAAAAGGTAGCTTTATGCTTTGTTTGTGCGATTTTCATTAAAAAAAAACAATAGATTATTATAATTAACACTATTATTTTCTTTTTCTTCTCCCACTCCCTCAGAAGTAATCTTGTTACACTAAGTAGTACTGGATTCATGGTGTTTTTAATTGTAATGACAATAACTAATTGTTTAGAAAATAAACATGCAATATGAGTGTAGGTAAATAACCATAAAAACGTTTGGCTAACAATCAGTTCTAAGTGACAGTCATCTGGTTTTTGAAGATCCATCCTGACTATGGGTGATAATAACTAAGATTAACTTAAATTAACACTTTTACCCAATCATTGCTGACGGGACAAGGACAATTTACCCCATGGATTGAATAAAAACATTCAGTTTGCCATTCTTTATAGATCCTGTAGTTTAACATCAACATTTCTAAATTCAACCAGGTTTCCAAGTTCAGAAAGATCCACAGAAAGAAGGTTGAAGGTTACATCAGTTGAAACGTTGTGAATATCACAACTAAGATGAAAATAGTAGTTTAAATAATCCAAAACTAGAGTTACCCCCTCCCCCTCACCTTTTATGCAAACCGTGGCATCTAATATATATAAAAGTGAAAATATTTGTGTGTGTGTGTGCGTTTTCGTGTATGTCCAAGAAAGGCTTTTTTCCGAGAACCGATCGGTCACCTCACAACTTCTTAAAACTTTTTATATCACGCCTAAATGATAATATCTACGAGTTAACAACCGGGGTCGCCTGTCTATTTAATTTGCCCGACTTTGAAAAGATAAATATTCAACAATTTTTGATCGCCGCATGTGCATTAAGTTTTTTTGTATAAAAAAAAGAAGCGAACAGACTCGCAGTAAATAAAACACTGTCCCGCACTCAAAGTTGACGTCATTAACTCGTCAAAAACGGGCACCTGCTAAGTCACACTTTTTTTTTCACACTTTATTATTTTCCAACTGCGCGTCAAGGTTTCGTTTTATTTTTTTTTTTTAAACAAACACCCAGCCAACGATTTACCCAAAAACACACACACACACACCTACAAACACCCGGGCAACGTCGGGTACCCCCGCTAGTTATAAATAAATACACAATCCTTTCTGCAATTCAACTATATTCGGTACAAATAAGCCTCAGTCTATGCCTGACTTATTCAACAACATCAATCATGAATTAAATAGGTTCTCCTGGACACAAAATTACTAACACTAACACCTGAATATGACAAAATTATTAACCCTAACCCTAGCACCTAGATATGATTTACAAAATTATTAACCCTAACACCTTGATATGGCTTTAAAAAATTATTAACGCTAACACCTGGATATGACTTACAAAATTATTAACCCTAACACCTGGATATGACTGACAAAATTATTAACCCTAATCCTAACACCTGGATATGACTCACAAAATTATTAACCCTAACCCTAACACCTGGATATGACTTACAAAATTATCAACCCTAATCCTAACACCTGGATATGACTCACAAAATTATTAACCCTAACCCTAACCCTAACACCTGGATATGACTTACAAAATTATTAACCCTAACCCTAACCCTAACACCTGGATATGACTTACAAAATTATTAACCCTAATCCTAACACCTTGATATGACTCACAAAATTATTAACCCTAACCCTAACACCTGAATATGACTTACAAAATTATTAACCCTAACACCTAGATATGACTTACAAAATTACTAATCCTAACACCTGGATATGACTGACAAAATTATTAACCCTAACCCTAACACCTGGATATGACATTGATTTATATAATTTTATTCTGAGAACAAGAGGGGATGTCGCCATCTATATATATAGAAGGCAAAGTGTGTGTGTGTGTGTTTGTATGTCTCGCAAAGCTTTCGACACACACTTTTGAAGCACGATGTCTTGGATGACAAATATCGAAAAATTGGCCAAAAACATTAATTCCTTTACCCTCAACTGGGCAGTTTTGTACAAGGGGTCACTTTTCCGTTAGCATTTTTGCAAAGTATCATACACGTTTGCAATGACTAGCCTTAATTTGAACGGCAACGAAATCCGTATGTCGTGGTGGTTGTGGGGGTTAAGCAGTTTGCTTTTTCCTCCTTTGCATTACAGGTTCAAGCCTGCCTGCCTACTCTTTTTTTTTTTTTTTTTTTTTTTTCTTATTCCGAGGCGTACGCAATGGGATTTTTTCCTTTTAAAACAAAAACTGAATTATTTTACCGTTCGCTTAAACTTTTTTTGCTTTTTTTTACACCTCTCTCCACCCAGCCAGCATTTATTTATTTATTTATTTTTCTGGTTGCATTGACTCCTTACTACACGACCTCTCCAGACCCGGACAACGCCGGGTACCTCCGCAAGTGTAACATAAAGTAGCGGATTCATTGTCATCAAGCAGGATCCTTCATCAGTGCACCTTAAGAATTTAGGGTTTTAAATTTCGAATTATCTGACCAAGTGGGCAAGAAAGTGGAAACCCGTAATCATTTGACCTTGTGGTATATTTTGATCTGCGGCAAAAGTCATGTATTTGTTTTAATTTTCTGTTTCTGTTTTAAATTGTTTATTTAATTTTGTTCGTTTGCCAATTTAAATGACCCGTTACAATTAATTCCACCTATTTTCGTTTTTAGAGCTGAAATTTTAACTGCACTAATTCTAGGAGCCTGTAATTTCTGTCTGGCCACAAATTGTTGAATTAACCAAACTCTCAATGTTAATTATGACCACTGGAAATTAGTTGCTTTCTTGTGACTTTCGATAATTCAGTGAATTAGTCTAAATAAAGTTATGTCGGTCAAAAGTTTGACCAACAAGAAAACCCTTCTGTTTTTTTTTAATTTTTTTTTTTTTATTATCCAAATGAAATATATATATATATATACTAGCAGGGGGCGCCTGGCAATGCCCGGTTGTAAAATACGCTTAAATATGATATTTTAATTTGTGCAGGTTTCGTATTTATTATTATATATCTGTATAAATGAAAATTTGGCATTAAATTCATTAAATTAATGTATTAAGGAAAAAAAAACTTAAATTTTTTTTATTCCTTGTTGAACAATAAATTTTTCATAAATTTTTAATTTATTGAGTTTAATTCAAAATTTTCATTTATAATATTATTCTATCTCGTATATTGAGTTTCTTTATCTAATTGGAATTGTCTTATAAATATTGGTACTAATATTTATATGGCTTTTAATTTTACTGTATTATACAAGCTGTAATCTGAAAGTATTTAAAAATTTCAGTTATATATAGAGGCACCGAGCATTACCTGATTGTAAAATATCCTTAAATATGATATTTTAATTAATGTAAATTTCGTATTTATTATTATAGAGCCAGCTCTCTATCGATTATTTCATATTATATTGTACTCAATATGTTGTCATGGTTTCAAAAATAAAAAATATATGCTATCAGATAGAATCGAAACGTAAACCAAAATTTAAAGCACTCCAGCCTTAGACATTACAGAATCAGCCATTGTCAGTTGGATAAGAAATATATAAAAATAAACTAAGATTAACGTATAAATGTATATATATTTGTGCATATCAAGTTCTCATTTCTTTCAATATTGACCCCTTAGCAACTATTTTAACTGCATAAAGACCCATAAAATACAATCTACAAAAAAATGCAATTCCGTCTCAGAGGAGATACAGTTTGAAAAAATGAAGGCAAACAGACAGCTTGACAGTGCGTTTTATAAATGAGTTATATATATAGAATAGCCCCTAATCCTTGGTTGAACACTTTAGAAAGGCTGACTGTGTTCATTTACTAAATATAGATGTATTCCCCCACTTTTGTTGTTGTTGTTGTTGTTGTTTAGCTATCTCAGTGGCTGTTGGGGCAATGGTGTTCTTTGATAGAAATCAATGGTGTTCTTTGATAGAAATCAAAGGTAATTTCTGTTTGAGGTTTGAATCCTGCTATCTGTGTTACACTTATACTTAACCACACCACACTGATGATTCTTGGTTAAGGTGAAACATATTTTTATGTGAATTATCAAAAAATATTTATTATAGATAATCATATCTTGGCAGAAAATATTAAATAGAAACTCGGCTAGGGATTTTTATCCTGAGCCCCCAAAATAAACAGAGATTAGACCATTCCTGTACTGATCCGGTCCCTGTTGATTTTGATGTGGGAGTTTAGGTCTGTGTAATTCTAGGCGGTCCACTCTCCCAGGCCTTGCCTTCTCTCTTTGAGAAGGGTTGGTTTATTGCCAACCATCTGAGGCACCCTTACTAGGGAATGCCGACGGCACTTTTTGCAGGTCAGAGTGCCCTTCCTTGGGGGCGTTGACTTCTCAATTTTACTTTCCGACTCTGGTGTCTAAGTTTTTACAGTGGGAGAACTAAACAATGATTATATATCGGCAGAATTTTATGTTTCTGTCATATTTCGTTAAATATGGCGGATGATTCATGTGTGCATATTTTCGTTTTGATCTTTCGTATTTCCTTATCAAATTCAAACCTCAAACTTGATCATTACTAATAATTCTTCTTCCTCGATTAGGGTTTTGGATAGATCTAATCAGTTCTGACACACAAACGTTTATGAATATGAAAGGCATTCTGGGTGCATGAAATTTGAGTCTTTGAATCAATAAAAGGCTGCTAAAGTATTACGTCTGGTCAGTTGTGACACACGGATGTGAGTCTTGGACAGTCAACAAAGCGATGAGTGGACACTTGGAGGCAGTTGAGATATGGTTCTATCAACGAATGTTTAGCATTTCTTGGGCAGAGAGAGTGTCAAATGCCGAATTCTTAAGAAGAATGCATGCTAATGCGGACCATCACGGAAAGGCAGTGCTGCTTTGTTGGACATCTATTGCATGAAAAAGAGGGCATCGAATGGCACATCTTGGAGAATGAAACTGATGGAAAGAGAGCCAGAGGAAGAACAAGAACTCCAAGAACAAGCAATGGACCGAAGCCAATGGAGAACACTAACCTTGATTTTATCTACGGCATGAACATGCCACTACGCAGGAAGAAGAAGAACGTATGAATTTAAATGTCCTTTGGAAAACCGTATCTCTGATCGTGAAGAAAAATGCATATATATAGGCTTCACCACCATAACCTTTGTTAAGAAGGTTAACTATGTACTTCTCTGCACTATTGCCTAACATATTAAAACAAAAACTGCAACTATCAACGAAATAAATTTTAATAATAGTGACAACATTTTTAAATGCCTATAATACTAACATACATACATTATTAATACCATAAACTAACACGTGAACTCTTCCCTCCCCAAATAATTACTTACGAATATCTAAGCACAATGTCTTTTATTTGATAACCATTCCTGAAGATAGATCAAGATGGATCCGAATGAACTAGGGATATCAGTAAATATGGTAGATACATCGGCTTGTTGTCACTTGAAACAAAGAATTACGTACATTTTATAATAAATATTGCTAACATTACAAGTGCATTTCAGAAGTTTTATTACTGCACAAGAAGAAAGGCCCAGCCTATAAAATCAACAGCCATTTTTTTTTTTTATAAGACAGTCGTGCATTGCAAATGAATGTTTTCTTTTAGAGCACAATTGAATCATGATACTTAACTTTTGCATTGAAAATTTTAAGTAAAGTTATTATTTGAAGATAATTTTATAAAATCAACAGTAGATTCTCTACAGTGCAATGTATTGTGGACTAAGTCACTGCAGGGAGGAATGTGAATTTTTTTTCCCCGGTACACTTTGAGGTAGGGTCTTTAACTAGAGGAAGCAATTAACTGATTTGATTAAAAAACTAGCCTGGGTGCCCGGTGTTGCCCAGGTGTTTGTAGGTGTGTGTGGAGCAAAAAAAAAAAAAGTTGTTGTCAGGTAGGCTCGAACCCAGATGTGGAAAAGAAAGTGGAGGTGTGTGTGGTTGAGAAAAAAAAAAAAAAGTGGTAGTGGGCAGGTAGACTCAAACCCGTACGTACCATGAAGGAGGAAAAGAACATAAAAAGAAAAATGTGGATATATATATATATATATATATATATATATATATATGTATGTTCATTTTGACACAAAAAAAGATAATTGAAAAAATAAGAAAAAGGTATAATCCAGCAGTAGAATTCTGTTATATTTAACACTGTTTGCTTAAATGAAAGAATACTGCTTAAATACACTGAATACATACATATTTGATAGTGTGATAGGTAAAGTGTTTTTACTGAACAGAACTTTGCTCACAACCCACAAATCTGCACTCTTGAAGTAAAGTTGACCATAACTTGCCACTATAGGGTGTTCCAAAATGGTTGACCCCATTCTAGATGCCCATATCTTGGAAACTATTTGATGGATCTTAATGAATCTAAATACGCTTTATGCTGAAGGTCATGAGTTTTATTGGTTAAATTTACAAAGAAAAGTACAAATTGGTTCTATGGCAGATTTTCATAAATGTTCAATATGAGCGTCGCCTATGACTCTGCACACGTCGAGTCGGTATAACTCACTGTAGCATTTAGGGACGGCATAAGCAGCCCCTTTCTTGAAATTTTTGACCTAATTTGTTTTGTAGTTGGTGTCGCCTTTGCAAAATTTGTGAAGAAGGCACGCTGCACTATCTTCGGTGATTGAGTCTAACATGCAAAATGCCTTTTCTTTTGAAGTGAACGGCATTTCTTAACCTGAAAAGATAGAAATGTCAAACGTTACACACAAAGACTTAAAACGTTTCTACACAAGCTTTGAAAATTTGAGGTAATTCCAATGAAAATTGTGCAAATTATTGGCCTACGAAATCAGGTCAAACATTTTGGAACACCCTGTATATTGTTTAACATTGCTGCAAAAAAATGCAAACTTCTAACTGCATTTGACACTTGGCTTATCCGATTCCATAGTTCATACTAATATCCATTGCACCCCCCCCCCCGAGGATATTCTTCCGAATAATGTAAATAATATCTCCACCTTTTTCTTCCTTTCTGAAAGATGATTAAACTAGTGGGATCCTATAGAAATTCCATGGTTGTTGTAGAGTTCATTATTGATAAAAATACGTCTTTTGAAAGCGTAAATGTCTGACAACGTTGATAATTATATTCAGAAAAAAAAAAGGGACTCTTTCTTTTTTCATAAAAACAGGTGTCATTGTCAGGTAGATATCTTTTTTTAATAAATAAAAACAAATGGCAAAAAAAAGAAAATTATATAAGACTAGCCTGGGTGCCCGGCGTTGCCTAGGTGTTTGGACGTGTGTGTTGAGCAAAAAAAAAAAAAGTGGTCGCAGGCAGGTTTGAACCCATGACGCGAAGGCGAAAAAGAAAGTGAAAAAAAAACCTGACATCTTACCGCTACTCCATGATGCGACCGGAAGTTCAGAATGTTTAAATTAGGCAAAGTCAATCCAACGGATATGATGACTTGCAAAAATGGCTTGTAAAAAAATCGACCCCTCCTTGTAGAAAACTGCCCAGTTGAGGGTGAAGGCATTAATGTTTTTGGCCAATTTTTCAATATTTGTCATCCGAGACGTCGAAAAGTCAAGCTTCAAAATGATACCGATTTTGTGAAAATCCGTCGCCTCTGTCAAAAGTTTTAGGCAAACATACATACATACATACATACATACATACATACATTTAAACAGACAGGTGAGATTTATATTATGGATGTTAACATCATCATTTGCGGTTAACGTCTGTTTCTACACGCTGATCTGTGTTGTAAACCTTTGTTGTGTGTTTCAGCTACACTGTGTGTGTGTGTGTGTGTGTATATCTATTTACTATTATATGAAAGGAACTTTGTGTGTGTGTGTGTGTCTATAATTTCGTTCCCTATGGACTCCGAAATGATTGGGCTGATTTTTATGAATTTTTACACAAATGTATTTTCTGTATCTGGCAATGTTCTTATATAGATTTTGTATCGAGATGTCTCCAATAACTATTGATAATCGAAAAAAATCCAATGAAAGAAGGAACTGGCGATTTTGACTAAAGTTAGCATTACAAGTGCAATTGAGAAGCTTTATTACCACACAAGCAGAAAGGTTCGGCATATAAAATCAACAGTAGGTTCTTTGATATGACAGTGGCACATTCGAAATGAATGTTTCTGTTTAAAGCACAATTGAACCATGATACTTGACTTTTTCATTTTAAACTCTAATTCAAGCCGTTAAACCTGCACAAGCAGAAAGGCCAGGCATATAAAATCAACAGTTCTTTTATATGACAGGGCGGATTTAAAATGAATGTTTGTGTTTAAAATACAATTGAATCATGAAACTTGATTTTTGCGTTTTAAACTTTAATTCAAACTATTACATAAAAAATAATTTTATAAAATTAGCAGTAGATTCTCTACAGTGTAATATAAACTGCAATATATTGTGAACTAAGTCACTGCTGAGCATCGTGTGAAGCTTTGTACTGGTGTACTGTGGTGGGTTCCTGACTAGAGCAGGCAATCAATTGATTTGATTGAAAAATGGGCGATTTCACCAATTTTGATTATAATAAAGGTATTGGAAGTGTGGACCATTAGTATAGTTTCATTCAACCCCTGGCAACATTGGGTCTCCCTGCTAGTCAAGAATAAATGTTTGTAAAATATAGATCATCATCATCGTCAGCATCTTAACATCCATTTTACATGCTGACTATGTTGGACAGCTTTTAGAAATTGATTTCCAAACTTACCTAATGCTGCTCAAACCATTTCTCTTTTTTAATCAAATTCATTCTTGTCACTTCCTCTCTTGTTTTTATTGGTCTTCCTCTACCAACTATCCTTGCTACCGCAACTGATCTACGGTCCTAAATATGACCTTAAACTATGTCCGATGGTGAGGCCCCAGCTTGTGGGCTTTGGGGAGTGTGGAGCCACCCCTTAATTGCCATTGCTCCCAGGTCCACTCTGACCCGGGTTGAATAGAAACCGGATTGAAATATATATATATATATATATATATATATATATATATATATATATATATATATATATATATATATATATTCTATTAAAGAATTGTTCTTCAAAATCACTGGATTCGGCATTAAATAACCTGAAAAGGGTTGATATGCCGTAAAACAAAAACAACCAAACCATCAATTAATCTACATCTACTAACCTAAGAACTCTCATCTATTCTTTCAACATGGCCATACCATTGAAGTTCATTCTTCTGCACTCATCTCTTTATATCGTCCAGATTTAATCTTCTGACGTCACAGATCTAAGTGTCTTCAAGTCTCACATTACACATCCATCATATCAGTGTATCAATCTCAATTGATATCTATACTCCATGTGTGTGTGTTTGTGTGTAAAGTATATTTAGAAAATGAATGTCCAACAAAATGTGTAGATATAAAATGACAAAAAAAAGAATATAAACAAATTTGCAAACTAATGAGAACAAAGAGATTTCATTATTCAATATTTCATCAATGCGTGGACTTTATCAAGAATGAATAATTAAGTAACAGTCAGTATTTATACAGGGTGTCCAAAAAGTCACTGAAGTGTTTTGAATTTAAATAGATTCTATATTTTTGATGATATGTTTGTGTAATTTTAACACAATCTGACTAAGACATTTAGAAATTTTTAAAAAAATGCAAAATTCAAACAATCTTTATTTATGAAAAATAATGTCTTTTAAATGTTGCCCATTTTCAGCTTCGCATATTTGTGCTATTTCCAAAACATTATCCATGACAGATTGCAGAATGTCTGGATTGCGATTTAAATCCCTTATTTCTTTCCTGATGGTTTATTCTTGCAGGGTTTAGGGTTTGTTAACATAGACTCTTTTAATTGCGTTGTGACTTTGATTCTCTTACATGAAAATGACTTCGATAAGCTCTTTGAGTCAAAACAATTGACCCCAATTTTGGTAAGACAATTTCACAACTTGCGTATGTTGTTTAATCCAATACTTATCCATAATTAATTTCGAAAATATTACCTGTAAAATGTCTGAAATAGAGAAAAAGATAATCATTAATGATAAATTGACAAAGATTTTCAACCCTTCAGTTACTTTTTGGACACCCTGTACATACATTCTTGCTTGAGAAATCCAAATTATCTTAATTTCTTTTTAGTACAGTTTTGATTTTCTTTTCTTTTTACACGATTTATCTGAGAATTTAATATTGTCCAAGTTTCACTTCCATCATAATGTGCAAACATGATTCGGCTGTCACATTCAAATCTGTACAGATGTTTATTTTAAACATTTTTTTTTTTATTTCAATTCACACTCTTACAGAGACATAAGGAGCTACTGTGAATTATGAACCAGATTTATAGGAGCATCCTAATTGGGGAGTTGGGCTGTGAAATACTTAACATTACATTTAAATTTCTGAAAAAAAAAATTAAAATGAAAAGAGTGCAAAGATTTTTTTTTTTATATCAAATAATTCCAAAAGGGTTGATATGTCGTAAAATAGACTAAAAATAAAGAACAAAGAAATCATGTTCATTTCAAGGTATTATCTTGGATTTGTGTGTATTAATAGTAGTAAGTAATCGTCCTGTTAAATTTTTAATCCAGATTAACTCAACCTAAATCGTGTATTAAAAATCTAATCTTTTTCGATTCTGAATTTTGAAACCTTTTATTTTATTACAAATTTGCGAGTCTTACCGGCTAACCAAACAATGAATAAGGATTAACTGACAAATACTTAAGAATATCAAACGTTTTTCTATCCATTTATAATCGATTCTGTTATATACGCTACACTTGTAATAATGACATGGATTGTTGTCACTCTTTAATGTATTAATAAAACTATTAATAAAGAATTTATATGTCTGTGTTTCCCACCTATATGTAATTTTAATGAATTAAAGAAAGCAACAAAATATTTGGTCTTTTCAAGACCAACGTCAATAGGTATCTCCTGGTCTTGCCATAATCATCTTTCATTTTTGTCAACTCCTTACATCAAGTGGCTTCATGCTTTGTCTGGAGCGATTTCCATGAATAAAAGTATATATACATGGAATTACTTTTTATTTACTATAGATTGAATCTTTATTGAAATCCGAAATAAAATTAGGGAAAACGAATATGCATTTTTAAAAAATTCTATTCAAATAAGATGTTGTAAATATTAGTAATTTTTTATCACGAAAAATTGAACATGGTCTTTATTTTTTTTATCTAGTTTGGCTGTTGAACAAAAAATAATTCATTTGCATAGTTTAAAAAAAGTTTGACTGCAATGTTGAATGAGACAAGACATGATTCATCTTCTGCATTAATGAAAAGGTAAAAAAGAAAGTGTTTCTGAATTTTTTAGATGAGCATTGATTATTCGTATTATTTGGATTTTTCGGACTACTGTTCTCATTGTGATTTTCACAACGTTTCAGTCGATGTAACCTCCGACCTTCTTCAGATGTATCTGATTGAACTCAAGCATCTGCATGAAATTTTGGACGGGGCCCTTTATTTAATCCACAGGGGTAGTATACCCTTGTTCCATCAGCTATAACTGGGCAGAAGTCCAAATGCTGTCTTCTGTTCGATCATCTAAGTTAAGCAATGATTGGTCTTGTAAGTACTTAGATGGGTGACCATTTCCTAATAACATTTAATTGTTAAGTTTGAAGATGACTCTAAAATGACTTTTTCTATTATTTTCAGCAATATATGAATTCATCTCTCCTATCCCAAGAAATAAATAAATGCAAAAAAAGTTTTATTACTTAAATCAATAATACAACATAGTCTTTCAAAATACTGTATATATAGTAGAGAGCAACAACCCAAACATAACTTCTGTATGTCTAATTTGCATAACTATTTTTTAAACAGTTTATAATAAATTAATGTTTGGTGTTAATCATTTGTAATGTTATTGTCATATATACAATATTTTCAGTAATATTAACAGTAATTAAAGTTATTTAATGAAACAGGAGAAACGATCAAAACCTTTTTTCAAATATTAGGTTGGTGCAAGAATAATGTCGTTTTTTTTTTATCAGATATATACGTAAAAAAACATTTTTGCACCAACCTTATATTTTCTTTGCTTTTTCAAAGGAGATAATTCAGATTAAAACTATCAGTTTTTAAAATTACAATAAATTTATATTAAACATATATCATGCAAAAAGAATATTTGCAGATAGATTAATAACTGCCGGATAGCAAGTAGTTTTTTTTTTTTTTTTTTTTTTTTTGCATCTTTATATATTTTTGTATATGAAACCTAATCAATTAAAACGGGCATGTCTTTTTTGCTGGCATAGTAGTGGAAATGGAGAGTGATTGACCTAACCCCAATAAACATGCATTAGAGAAGAGGAGTTGGTCACTCTTCACATCCACCATTGTGCCGTTGATAGAGGGGGAAAGATTACGATTTTAGTTAATGTCAAAACTTGTGATTATGTGTCTGTGAAGAAATATAGGATGAGAACTGCCAACTGCTTTTGCCATAAAACAAAGGGAGGTAATTTAGAATGTAAAGAAAAAGCAACTCTCTTTTTTTTTTCTTTTTTTTTTTAATTACTTAAGTCTTTTTACTTTTATTTTTGTTTCACCTTTTTTAAAACTTTATTTTGTTTGTTAAAGAGGATTTTGTAAAATTAAATGTCACAGCGTATCAAACCTAAGCAGTCTTGGTTAGAAGCCGAATCATTAAACCATTTAAGGTTTTAGTTGAGAAAATCGGTAAAAACGAAGTTCTTTAAATAACACAGGAACTCTTCTATTTCTTTCATGTGTAATTACTATTATTCTAAAACCAATTGGGTCAATGTTCGAAATTTTGAATGGATTTAGCATGACTGGCAACATACCAACAAAACTTGCTGGTAATCTGAGCTATGACTCGGTTAAACATAGTGGTTACAAGTCTAAAGACACGAAACAATTCTTGATTGCAAAATTCTGCTGGAAGAAGGTTTGTTTTTGGAACCACTGCAATTGCAAGAATTCATAAAAATACGAGTTTGACTGTAGAATCATAGGATGGGTTCATAAGAGATACATTTGATATGTGCAAGGAATCAGACACCGAATGCTTTAAAGCAATCAAAAGACTTATAGTAACATCTGTGTAAATAATAGACTTTGGAAAAAAAGAAAATATGCAAATAATTTAAGATTGGAATCAATGTTTAAAAATCATATGAGAATTTATTCTCATATGATTATTGTTACATTGATCCCAATCTTAAATTATTTGCATATTTTCTTTTTTTTCCAAAGTTTATTATTTACACAGAAGAGTTACTTACATTATTCCTTAATTGGAATTCATTTTTGAGATGAGCATTATATATATTAATTTATTTTTATTTCGGACTATTATTCTCATCTTTATTAGTTGTTTTTTTTTTTTTTTTCATCTTTTATTGGTTTGTTTATTCACAACGTTTCGGCCAACTATTCCTCTGGCCTTCGTCAGGTGGTAACCGCGACGAATAGGAACTTCGAATCTCCTAACTGACGAAGGCCAGAGGAATAGTTGGCCGAAACGTTGTGAATAAACAAACCAATAAAAGATGAAAAAAAAAAAAAAAACAACTACTAATAAAGATGAGAATAATAGTCCGAAATAAAAATAAATTAATAGAAGCGTTACTTATTTTAAAATTGTTTGTTTCTTCATGAACGATAAGTTCATGGATCTATTAGTAATTAGTGGACGAACAGACACCTTCTATATTAGTATAGATATGAGATATCATTTAACTTGGTATAATGATTTGAATTGTTTACAAACGAGGTTCTCATATCAAATACCACTAACTAGTGAGTTGTCTCATATATATGGCTTTTTGCCAAATATTAGCTATGTTTAACATCTCTCTCTCTCTCTCTCTCTCTCTCTCTCTCTCTCTCTCTCTCTCTGACATTATATATATATATATATATAAATAATGAGAGAGATTCACTAACTTTTTTGCTGTATTATTGCTATTCCATATGACTTGACTAGCAAATATTTTAAACTGTGATCCACACTTAACCGTTTTATTAACAGCCTGATTTCTCATCCGCTGTGTCATCAGCACAAGCTATGGAATAAGTGAAATCTTAATGCTTATATATGTGTAACATGTTACACTTTACTTTAGTAATTCATAAAAATAAAACTGGAAAAAAAATAACTAAAACCGGGGTCGACATTTTTTCTTTTTAACAAAACGTTTTTATTACCTTTACTTTCGGCACCACTTAAAAAGTCTCATGCATATCTCTTTCTTCTGACCACATGCTGGGTACAGCCGGCCCATTCTCATCTTCGTTTTTCACGTCCGTCTCCTTCGACACCGACTTTGTTTCTCCTCAAGCATGTGGTGCATTTTTTCTCCTTTTTTCCTTTTCTTCTCGCGCACACTTCCTAATTTGCATATGCCCCTTTTTTTGGCGACTACTGCTGCTATCTTCGCAGCCAACTATCCTTTGATGCTGCTGATACCTTCCCACACGTTTATATGCACTATGTTACATATACATTATCAGTACTCCCTAGAGTACACCATTCTTTAATGAAGAGTATTACATTATCATTAGTGGTAGCCACTGATTTCACTAACGAGAGTGCTCAAACACATGAGTGTTGTTAGGATATATATATATATATATATATATATATATATATATATCATATTAAAGTGAGAATGTGTGTCTATGAGGACACTTCTCAACCTATATACTCAACAAATTTGTTATCTACAGACTGGAAATTTACTATATAGAGTATTCATACATGTGAAAAACTTTTTGATTGGTTTTCATCTGAGAAAAAAAAAAGAGCTGATAAGTGGTCAAAATTGTAAAATTATTTCAACTGGGTCATCGGATTTTTATCTGTTTGTCAACTGTTTCATGAATGCACATGCATGAATGGTTCATGTGACAGATTCCTAATGTAAAGAATAAGTAGGTTTAAAAAAACTTTCTAAAGATCGTGTCAAATTGGCCTAATGGTTATCAATAGTTGACTCACTTTAAGTTTTGGTTTTGATCTCAGCTCGAGTATTTTTTTTACTTCGAAGAAGTGGACAGTTTAAAAAAAAACATAATACTTGACTGCACATGTCTCAGTTTCTTTCTGGTTTTTTTTTTTTTGTTTTTTTTTACTTCATTTTTTTTTTAAAGAATTTAACATTACGTTTAATACCTACGGTATTTCTGTTTATAATAAGGCTTTTCCAGGGACATTTTTCTTTAGAAAAAGTGGGCTAAATTACGGACCTAAACATTTCAAGAAATTTGGTAATTTCGCCACCATTTATTTATTTTCCAAGCTATTCTCATGAAACTTGGCTCACTTATGTAAAATTGTGTGCTCTTTCTGATTATGCAGTCAAATTTGATGTATCTCTTTACTATAAACCATGAATTATAACTTCAGATGTACAAATTTCAATATTTTTTAACCGGCGCATGGTATCATACAGTGGATGTCTATTCATGAACAAAACTAAGTATTATAGTGGTATTTAAATATAGCTTTATTGTGAATAGGCATTTTCCTACCTCTTCACCAGAGAAGAGCTTAGTCTAGGATGTAGCCATTGAATGCCTAAAGAGCATTCATGGCCGGTATTTACTACTCCCCTCAAAGAAAGTGAAAATTTTTCATATAGATTTTGGATTTCTGTATAAGATGGAAATTCCCATAATCGACCAGAACTTATGCATTTTGGGACGAGTCCAATTTTCAATTTTGTAAATCCTTTCTATCTGGCCCAAAATATGCCCCTGTTTTCTGAGACACAACTATAAATCGTACTCTACATGAATTGTTGATGTAGCTTTCACAGTACCAGGATACCAGGAATCCTGATAAGAAACAACTATATATTCACCAGTTGATGATAATTTTTGTCATTTCTATTCTGTTGTTTTACTGAAAATTCAACTATGTAAACAAAGAAATAAGACAGTAAATTTTTACCTTGTTTCCACATTAACATTTAAAATGATTACTTTTATAGGTATGCTGAAAACGAATATCGCATTTAAATTTTCTGCAAATTAGTATGTTATCACTGGTGGCCATCTTAGTACACTCGAGCGCACAAATGTAACCCCGAGAAACTATGTGCAAATGCACGTACCAAGATGGCCACCAGCAACAACGTAAGAAATGACATTGCTTAATATCTGGAAAGCTACTTATTTGCGGAAAATCTAAATGCGATATTCGTTTTCAGCATACCCGAAAACCTGAAAAGGTAGTTATTTTAAAGAAAAATGTTAAGGTGGAAACAAGGTAAACATTTACAAAATGCATCATAATGAAATTCTTTATCGAACCGCCTAATTATTATTATTATTTAGATATCCTCAGTAAAAAAAAAAAAACGGGTTTGTTTTGCAGATTCAAAAAAATGGTCTTGACAATAAGTTAAAAATAAATTCAAGTTTCAAAATATATTTTATTTAATTGTTAGGTGAAAGTACAGTATAGTTAACAAAACATCCTTCCTTCCCCATGTTAAGAATGAGTTTCTAAATAATAACGTTATTTCAGCATGGTAGCATAAGTGCACAAGTACCTTTTATTTGTTTTTTATTGTTTTTTTTTACAATAACAGAAACGCATGTACTTAGTACATTTTGTTGTTTTTTAACGCTTTTAGTACATGTGTACTAAAAGCGTTAAAAACAACAAAATATTATTGTTTGGAAATCAAATTTGAAAAACTTGAAAATAATTTTTTGAAATTGACAAACTCAAAATAAAACATGAAACTGATTTTTCTGCTTTCGTTTTGAAAGCAGAAAAAAAGACTTTTTTATTATTTAGTCAGCTGAGCACATAGCAAGCCGTTTTCCCCGAAACAGATTTGAATTTCTATAAAATATAACATTTTAAAGAAATTTCCGCACAATTAATAATTATCAAATATTTACATATTATATATGAAAATAATTCTGAAACTATTATCTATATAAAAATGGATGATATATACCGATTTATCTTATCAATTTTGAAATATTCTTTGTCAACTTTGCTCGGTCGTAACTTTGCTTCCTGAGATTTTAAAAATATAAATGAAAGTCTAGTAGAGATGAACTTCTATGCTTATATTGCTTGTAAAATTTCAGCCATCTCCAATTAAATTTGACCCCACGCATATGTATCCAAACGTAACGTAGAAAAAACAGTTTCGCTTTTTGCTGTCATCATTTTTTATCGTTTTGTTTTTTCATTTTTAACTTGGAGCATAAAAATATTGAACGCATAAAAGAAAAATAAATTATCATTATTGGAATGCTTATTCTATTCTCTGTCCAGCAATGTAATTCTTTAAAAATTGACCCACAGATAAAAACGATATGACTTATTGAAGCACATTAGGTAATATTGCCGATATCCACGAAAATAGAGCATACGCTTGTAATGCTATATACATATATATATATATATATATATATACTAGCATGGGTGCCCGGTGTTGCCCGGTTGTTTGGATGTGTATGTTGAGCAAAAAAAAAAAAGGCGGTCAATTTTTTTTAACTTTGACCCCTATTATGACCCCTTAAAATTTGTTTAGGCTCAAATCAAGTTATTAAGTTAGATCCATGTCCAAGGAACCTATATCTAAAATTTCAAGTGTTTAGACCCAAAATTGTCGGAGGAGTTTGGTAGAGTTCTCAAAGGTCAAATCGTTGAACTTTGACCCCTTAATAGCCAAATTTCTGGCCGAAAACGAATTACACAGATTTTCCCAAATCTCAGTATCCTGTATATCAAATTTCGAGTCTGTAGACTTAAAATTGACAAAGTTATTGCATAGGGAAATGTACACACATGGACACACACACACACACACACAGACACATTCACTTTTATAGATATATAGATAGACAGATGGATTAAACAAAAATATATACGTATACATAAATATATATGGAAACAATTTTGTGTTTACTGTAAACTTTTTATGCAAATATGCAAGTATAAATCAAGTAGAATATCTGCATGAATATAATTACACGTAATAGTTAACTAAAGATGATCATCTCATAAGAAAACCGAAGAAAACTAATAGGGAATTAAAATGAATGTTTTAAAAGAATATGCAAATTAGCTAGATCTTTTGCTAGTGAATGCAATCCCACAATCCATATATAAGAAAATTGTATTTTCTTTTTAAATAAGTAGAAAAGAGGGCTTTTAATATGAATATCAATACACACAAAAGAAAAAGGAATTTATCGGAGTATATACAGGGTGTCCATAAAGTCCATGTGCACTTTAAAAAATTTATAACTTTATTTGTATTTGCAATAGAAATAATCTGTAAAATGGATTTGAAAGAAGTAAATCTATATTTTTTAAGCTTTTATTGAAATTTTATTTAACTTTCCACATGCCCTCCATCATTAGCAATACAAAGGGTAATACGATTTTGCAGTTCACGAAAAACATTTGCCAGACCGTGGTTTATCATGGACAGTGCCTGTCTCTTTAAATTTTGTCATCCATTTAACAATGGTGTTCCTATGAGGCTCTTTTTTATTGTATTCAATTCTAAACTTTCTTTGTACAGCAATCGTAGATTTCAATTCAGCCAACCAAAGGACACAGTTTACTTTTTCCTCAATTGAAGCCATGGGATCAAATTGATTGTGAAAAATAAAAGAAAATATATTTTACTTATCTAAAAATTGTGACGAATTTTGTGGTGAAAAATTATTCAATAACTATACTTAAAACTAGATACATGAAACTTTATAACATTTTTTACAGATTATTTCTATCGCAAATATAAATAAAGTTATAAATTTTTTTAAAGTGCACACGAACTTTATGGACACCCTATATATATATATATATATAGTATGAAAACATACTTATGATAAGTAAGCTACCTAGAAATATTAATGTTTCATATGCATAATCACCTGTAGATATGGCACCAAATAATATCCAATTACCTCCAAGTAATAATATGCCTTGTTTGAGGTGAATAAGAGTAAGAAAAATTTTTAAAGTAATTTTTATATATATTACAACGAAAGAATTTTGCATTTTGTTCATACTAGTTTAAGATACGTCCTTGACAATCTGTCTGGTCATTTTTGAGTGGGTCATAACCTTGTATCTTTCATCAGGCTGACGTGTGGTTCTGTGCTGATGGAGGGGTATCTTCCCAAACTTTACTTTTTTCCACTTTGAGAATAGGTTAGTTTATTGCTCATTGGATAAGGTGCCCCCTACTGGAAAATGTTGATGGGGCTGCTTAGGCATTTTTATAGGCCAAAATGCCACTTATATATTCTAGCTTTTCATTCACACCTTCTAACCTGGCATTACATCTACTCAAGGTGGGAAAGCGGTAAATACTGCCTCATCTATTTGTGATATTATTCTCATTTCATATTGGTCTTCTCAACTACTAATGCACCTGCAGCAGATGTGACGTGATCACCACTCTTTTCACAAATCTTTGTTGACAAAAAAAAAGTTATAAAAATTAAAATTTGAATATATTTGAAAATTATTTTCCACAGGTGATGACATCATGTCTGGAAATATAGTTTTCCAATGTCCTTAGACAAGTTTATTTGAGTGAATTAAGTGATTAAGTCCTGACAGCTGTCACCCAAATTTGGGTTAAAACTCTTTGTGTGTGTGTGTGTGTGTGTGTGTGTGTGTGTGTGTGTGTTTATATATATATATATATATATATATATATATATATATATAATGTGTGTGTGTGTGTGTGTAGATCATCATATAATGATTAGATCACATCTCACAGACGTTAAAAAGCATTTTAAAAAATAAATGTCTTAATTTCAACAGTATTTCTCATGGTTAACGGTGGCTAAATGGATTAGGTCCTTGCTAATGGAGCCAGAGATGGCTTCTGTTGTCAGGTTCGAATCTAGCACTGATGATTCCCGAAAGAATGAAACACTAGTGTCTGTAGGTATTTAATAATTATTATAGTAAATTTTTCCGCTTGTTTTTCTTGGTAATTTATGACAATAATAAATTGCAGTTTCACTTAATGCCATAATTAGCAAATTCTAGCATTGCTACAAATATAATTTGCTGATTTCTTTCTGTCATCTGATCAGAAGAATAGCAAGAATAGCATTCTTTGAAACTCTGTGGAATAAGGACTTTGTAAATTGTTTTTGGAGTATTCAGTTGAACAATAACTTTTGATTGTAAATTTCAACTTACAGTTTTAATTTTCTTTCTCATATATATATATATATATAAGTGGTATTTGAGCTATGAACATCATGTATATATACATACTAGCAAAAATATGCGCCCGAGTAGGAGTAGTGCTGCATATTTTGGCAATTTTCAAAGTATATATTGCCAAATTTTAAAAAAAATTACTTCTTAGCTCTTATGTATTGAGTACTGTTGAAGTAAATACTGAAAATAGGTACATAAAATTTTATGAAGACACATGAAATAACAATATACATATATATATATATATATATATATATATATATATATTATCGTTATTAATCATTTCAAAACCAGAAGGATGTATTTATTTCACACTCAGTATTTTATTCATATATTAATGTAGTACGTCTTACACGTGTTTCGTTGAATAGCGAATATTCCCCAAACAACTCATCAGAGACAGAAGTGTTCTTTGGAAAAAAAAAAACAGTTGGAAGGTTTTCTTTCCCCTCTTGAAATAAAAATGTTGATGAAAGGAAATTGAAATCTTTTAAAGTTCGCAAACTCATAAAGAAAAAACTCTTACTTATTAAAGAGTATATAGGCAGTCTTCTGAAAAAAAAAAAAAAAATCAATGTTGTGGAGCTTCCTCGGCATCTAACCACTGAGCTGAGCATCGCTGGTTGTCGTAAAGAACCGACTTTTCATCACAAGTCACAACCCATTTGAGAAACGGATCGTTCTTGTTGCGTAAAAGAAGGTGTTTCTTTTGGTTGTCACTCAATTCGTGAGGCACCCATTTATCAATTTTTTTTGTCTTTCTAATCTCTCTCAAGTGGTTTGAAATCATCGTATACATTATGTCTAATTCAAAAGCAAGTTCTCACACAGTTGTGCATGGATTGGCTTCGACTAAGGCTCTTAATTGATCGTTGTCAACATCCTATGACTGACCACTACGTTCATCATCTTCGTCTCATCGCCGCCGCAAAGTTTCTTAAACCACCATTGTGCTGTGTGCTCCATAGTGGTTCCTGGGCTGAACATTTTGTTGATATCGCAAGCTGTTAGTATTTATTTGCTTTCCCACCAAAGCAAAATGTGACACGAGGTTGTTTTTAAAGTGGGTTTAAACCAGCTCCCCGAAAAAAAGAGAAAAGAGGCACTCTGGTTGGGTCCAAAAATAGTAATTCTCCCAGTATAGAGGGTTTCCCCTCCATTGACTGGGACAAATTACCTTAAGTGCAGCATCTACAGAACAGATACTACACTTTGAGATATTAAATCTTTTATTCATGTTAAAAATACAGTCAAAATCAACGATGAACAAAAAACTTAGGCACATGGCCAACTCAAAAGGGGGGATTGTGGGGGTCGTTGGTCATCCTTGTCACTCCAGAACTAAACAAAGTCAAAAGTTTCTCCCAACTAGTATCTTCTTTCACCATAATACCGCATTCACCCTTTCATATTGGGGGACGTCCTACTTAACTCCCAGTTTTTAAAATTTTTTATTGACGTGTAAAAACAAAAAAGATAACAATAAGAAAAAACAAAAGGTGATTAGTAGGATCCTCCCAACCCCGTCTAGTTGATAGACTGCCCGTTCCACTAGGTTTGTAAAAGGAACCTCGTTTCTGCGGGTCATTCTCTAGGTGGGGATGCCCTCTAGATGGGGGTGAATGGAGAAAAGAAAATTTTGTGGGTAAAGGATGAGGGTTAGTTTGTATTTCTTTCTCTCCAAGATGGGTAAAATTTAGAGGAAGGGGTTAAAACAAAAATTGCAAGTAAGAGGGGATGGGGATCTTGGAGGCTTCCTAATCGGGGAGGGATGGAACACACACTCAGCTAGCTGAAAGGCTACTTGTTTAATTTTACTTTATGGAACTGCGCGTTCCACACCTAGGCGGGGAACACGTATTCAAATTTGGCTCCTCTTCGTACACACAGACTTGCTACATGTATCCATCTTCTGTCAAATGCCGCACGATGCAGCCTTCTTCTATCACATCTGATCTTCACCCGTAGTTGTTGTTTAAAAAAAGCGATCAGATCCTGATTAGAAAAAGACAACACCCCCCGACAACCTTGCAGATGCGACGTCCAAATCACCATTCTCGCCACGGCCAGGATCGTAATGTAGACCATTTGTCTTTCCCGGTCCCACAGCGGCCTCACGTTGTCCACAACATTGGATACGGTAATTGGGCGAGGATGCTCAGGATCGATGCAAGCCGTCACTTCGTTGATATACAACTAGTACTGGCGGAGTTCGCGGCAATCGAAGAAAGCGTGATCAGTAGTTTCTACGGCCGTTGTCCCACAACGGGGACAATCAGGCGACTCCAAAAACCCGGAACTGCATTGTATGTTGTTGAGTGGAAGTGCATTTCGGGCCAATCGCTAGGTCAGAAAGAACTCCGAATTGTTCAGATGACTCGAACCTGGCACCCAGCTCCGCACGGATCGGATCTCACTCTGCTGCCAACCCAAACGCGCGCATAGCGGGTCGGCGGCGGCCCCCTTTGCTAGATCCCTGTGGAGTTCCCTACAGGTAGCAGTCACAAGGTCGCTGGACCTTGGCAGTCATACTACACTTTGATCTCGGCCCGTTTCAGCAGGTTGTGATTATTGACGACAGTTAAAGTTGAGTTTCTAGTTGGACAGTCGAAGGCAGGTTATGGCTTCGAAAAGATGAGGAAATGAATGGGTCAACCGACTGATGAATACAGCTGCGACAGTAGAGGTAGATGTGGACCCTAACATCCAAAGGATTGATGGGGTCGCACACACCCAGAATGCAACTGCAGGCTGTGTCAGAGTTTTTTTGTTTTTTGTTTGATTTTATTTTATACTGGTGAGCTAGTGCACCTTCTCGACAGTTGCTGATGTGTGGGAGATAACGACATGGCCAGAACTAGAAGAGGAGATGAAAGAAGAATATGGAAACAATGTTGGGGTTGGCAATGTTGCCGGGAAATCACATAGTTTTGTCACAGTCTGTTGCTAAAGTTGCTGGAAAAATAGATAATTCTACTGATTGATATTATCGACCCCCCCTCCCCCAAGTGTTAGAAATAAAAATAAAGAGGAAAAAATATAACAAAAAAAAAAGATTCACAGCAAGAACTCATCTAGTTATTATAATGGAAAAAAAAAAAAAAACCTTTTCTTTCTTCTTTCATGTGCCTAGCATCTATTTGGCAAAATTTCCATAGGCAAAGTTTCTTAGCAAGGGAACACCTTACTGCGGGATTACTTCTTTGCAGATTATAACAGTCATGTTCAAGTCTAATATCAACAAATACTTGCTATCATCCGCCTCACAAATAGTCAGACCTGATTGTTGTTCTTCTTTTGTTTCTCTTGTTATGGAAATAATGTTGGGGTCGGCAATGTTGCCGGAGAACCACATGGTTTTGTCACACAATCTGTTGCTAAGGTCATTGGAAAAATGGCTGAGTCATTCTACTGATTAACAAATTACCTCATTCTTGATACAATCTTCTAACTGTATAACAGCCAGATCCATTCTAAGATGTTTTCCCATTGTCATATCTAAGGAAGTTTGGCTCGGAACACTCGTTCTTGCCTTGACGAGTACAAAATCAACTTCGCAATCTAGTGGATGATTCTTCCATACATCCTTTTTCGTATAGAAGAGATACTCCTAGCTTCGTTCTACTGTATTGAAATGTTCATGGTAGACGTTCGACTGAGCTCCAATCCTTCTTCCTCCCCGCCATATAAAATATTCACAGCAAGAACCCACCTAGGTACAACCAGATCAAAGAACTTTCTTTTCTCTCGCTGTACTAAAAACTAATGGAACTTCCATGAACAAAGTTTCTATTCCTAGATTATCTTATATGTGGAGCAAAATATCACCAGGCTGCTTCCTGATAAGCTAAAACGTGATCGTCCTTAAGTCTAATGTAAACAAATGTTTGTTAAGCCATCCTCTTGGATAATCAATTTCTTTTTAAGCAGTCTTCTGCCATTTCATCCATTGTTTCCAATTCCCTTATCTTTAACCCAGAACCTTAATTAATGATATAGATAAGCGATAACCCATTAGTATATATATATATATATATATATATATATATATATATATATATATATATATATATATATATAAAAGCAACACTGGGATGGGGGTGGGAGTGGTGGGAGGTTTCAGAATTGTGAACATATTAAAGTTAAGTTGGGTTGGGGAGGAGGTCTCTTTTTGAAAAGGCACTAAGTACATAATACTTATCTGATAGTCCTTTGATTTTCTGAATTACAGGTAAGTATTTTATTATGAGTGCTTGCTCATCCTTGTCTGAGGTATGTAGTTAAATTCATTCTTAACAGATTGCATGCTATCTCCCTAAATAAGCAAGACTGTCTACATTCGTTTCTGTTTAATCTACAGATAATAATAGTAATAATAATAATAATAATAATTAGTGGGACCTGTGGAAATTCCACAGGGGACTCTATCATATGTAATATATTTATGTTGGCATTCTGTAGATGTTCAGCATAAATAGAGACGCTCTGATATTATTGTAGCTCTTTTGTTAAACCTACAAAAGTATTCATCTAAGCTAGCAGGGACGCTCGACAAAGCCCGGTCATAAAGTACGCTTAAATAAGATATTTTAATTCTTGCAGATTTTGTATATCTTATTATAGAGTTAATGTTCTATCGATTTTTATATATCATAAAGTTGCGATTTTAAAAATAAAAAAATATATTCATATGACTTGGGTGCATCAGCTTGAATCAAAACCAAAACTTATAAAATATATATATATATATATATATATATATATATATATATAAACTTGAGCTCCTTCAGCTATAATTGAAACAGAAATCAAACTTATGAAGAATTCTTGATGAAAGTATTTATTTAAAAAAATAGATTACTGGAGTGCCATCAGCTATAATCGAAACCAAAACATAAAGAATTCTTAGTAAAATTATTATTACAAGAAATGGAAGTTCATAACAATTAACCGACATTCACTCGCATGTAAACGTGACACACAAAATAAATAACACACATGCTATCCTATTAATATATAGATAGTACTACTACTACTACTACTACTACTACTACTACTACTACTAATAATAATAATAATAATAATAATTAAAAAAAAGATTACCCCCCACCCCTCAAAAAAATAAAAAAATTTGTAGTGTCAGCATTCATTGTTTCTGTTTTGTGTATGATTACTAGGGCTATGACAACATCATATTCTTTTCATTGTTTTGACTCTCGAGTATATACCCGACACAGTTAGACAACGGAGAACCACATCACTCTATATAAAAGCATATGAGATATCAACGGATACACGCTCGAGAGTCAAAACAATGAAAAGAATATGCTGTTGTCAGAGCCCTAGTGATAACAAGAAGAATTAGAGAATATGAAAATGTCAACTTCTCAGATAATCTGGAAAATTTAAAAAAATCGTTTTTTTAATTGAAACAATGATGAAACTGGAAGAAATTTTTTAACAATGTCGGATAGATACTACTTGTCATTCATGGAACAAATTTCTTTGAAATATATCAAACTAGCTGAAGTACTCATCAATGCTGAATTTTTTTTTTTTTTTTTTTCAAACTTTCTGTTTTGAAAGTCAGTTCAAATGTAAAAAGCCATGTAGTCATGAAGGGTCAAGGCGGATGGAAAGACTGAAAAGGGAGAGCTTTTTCCAGACCCTTACTGAAAGAATGTGGAAAACACTGGGACCGTGGGGAGGCTTTTTGCCATCCAAACCCCAGAGAATACCAACGACTGTTATGAGTGAGAAATCAATGGTAAGCAATGGTTGCGATAACGCAAAGTCATTTGCAATAAGAAAGAGATGGAGAATAATGGAAATCTAGAGAGACTTGTTGTCACTCAGAACACCACTGGTCACTGTCGAAGCATCAAAGAGGTTGAAAGAAAACAAGAATAGAAAGCATTAACCAGCCTGCGAAGTCTGGTTAATGCTTTCTATTCTTGGTTTTTTGCCCTTATTGCCATCCAAATTCCAGTGATGGCAAATTGTCGTTGCCTACAAGAAATCAGTGGTAAACGGCTGTTGTGATAACACAACTTGATTTGCAAAGGTTATCAGAAGAGATAGAGCATACTAGGAATCTGGGGGGACTTGCTGTTACCTAGTTATCAGTGAGTAATCTTTGATGATGACCTGTGTGAAAACTCCTAATGATTGATGCCTCCGTTCAGTCTCGAAAGACAAAGGATACCCCCTGTAGGGGCAGCTGCACATGTAATTGTGAGGCACGGGTTGCGCAATCCTTAACCACACTTCCTTTGAATCGGCATTGCTTGAGTCCAGTGGTAAGAAGTCCAGGACGACTGGAAACAATGTTGAGGTAAGCGGAGTGAATACATAATATTATTATGTTGATCGATATAGGTTAGGATATAACTGGAACACTAAAAAAAAAAAAAAAAAATATGGTGTGATATACGAACATTGAAAGATGGCATAAAATATTGAAATTGAAGACGAACGCTTTATGCACACGGTATTTGTATGTTTATTTATTTTTTTTTTATTATATTAGTGTAAAGGTTCTGTTTTTTATTTATTTATTTTTTTTTTTTGCTTTTTTTTCACTTATCAAGGCCCGAAGGCCACTCGAGGATAAGGGTTAATGAATGTAAGGTGATGGTGTAATAATCACTTATGGTGTAAATTAGGTAGAATTGGATTTTTTATCGGGACGGCTTAACAGGAACTTGTTTACATTAGATTTGAAGGCTACCACATTCGTATTCAACCAGGAAGCATGCTAGCAAAAACAGTGTTCCAAAAGCGAGCAGTTCTGGGAAAAGAAGCTTTGTTCACGGAATCTGCACTTAGATTTAGATTTAGATTTTAGGGCATGGGGAAAATCATATATATAGTGGGTGTAGCTAGTCGAATGTTTTTTGTGAAAGTTTGGCAAGGGGGAACCATAGATTGGAGTTCAGTCGAGCACTTGTCATGAAAATAGCGATAGAGCAGAGACAGGCTTGCGATGTCTCTTCTGTGGGAAAGAGGTTGCAGGGAAGAAAAAAGGGCATCACCTACTAGGTTTCGAAGCCAGTTTTGAACTCTATCAAGGCAGGATAGGACGTGCCGAGCAGCTCCTACCCAGATGTGGCAACAGTACTCCATTTTAGGGTGCACCTGGCTCTTATACAGATAGAGAATTGAATCAGCAGTGAGATATCTACTGGAGTGGTAGAGTGATCCAACCATTTTTCCAGCGCTCTTGGCAACAGATTTGATGTATGTGTTCCATTTCAGATCAAAAGTGAATGGATTATAAGTGTGTTGTTCGGTCGGTTTATAAAAGAAAATATTAAACTGGAAAGGTAACACTAAAAATGTCGGAACATTTGCTTCTAATTCTATTTTTTATATACTTTTAGTTTTGAACAATAAGTTTCCAAAAAACGTTAAGGACATCAGATCGAAGGTGCGGATGTAAAGTATGTCGTTGTCACCCTTAGATCAATGTCTTAACTGTTATATATCGTGACGTATATACGGACAATTTCCTTTATGTATGGATGCACTTAAGAAATTCTGTGTTCCAAATTTAGGAATCTCGGCGCTTTTTTACAATTTGTCATTGTTTTGAGGAAGACAACTCTCTTTTACCAAGAGATTTCTTCATTTGGTCATTTCATAATTTAGGACGCTAATAATGCTGTCAGTGAGTTTTCACGAGCGGTTTACAAAAACATACTTTTATGTTTTTCGTTCTTTTTTTTTTTTGATGGGGGGGGGAGTATTCAATTGTAGAACTTGTATAGTTTTTAAAACAGGTTCTTCTGCAGTTTAAGTAACAGTTTTTCCGTAAGTAACGCGAACGCGCCGACATCAACCGAGCAGAAGTTTAATATTTCACACAAATTCTTTTTACATTGATGGAAGTGCGGGGTAGTGTTGTGCCATCGGCCACCACAGGCACAATACTTCCCCGCCCCTCCACCGCGAGCCCCCACCTCAATGTAAACAGACTTTTTGTGAAATATTAAATGGTTCTTCTGCTCGGTTAATGTCGGTGCGTTACTTACGGAAAAACGGTTAATTAAGCTGCAGAAGCACCTCAGCTTCCCCCCACTCCATGTACACAGACTTTTTGTGAAATATTAAACGGTTCTTCTGCTTGGTTAATGTCGGCGCGTTACTTACGGAAAAACTGTTACTTAAACTGCAGAGGTACCTGTTAAAAACTTATACAAGTTCTTTAATTGAATACTCCCCACCTCCAAAAAAAAAAAAAAAAGAAGAAAAGAAGAAAAGAAAGGGCGAAAAACATAAAAGTATGTTTTTGTAAACCGCTCGTGAAAACTTACTGACTGCTTTATTAGCGTCCTAAATTAAGAGATTAAAAAAAAAATGAACGAATCTCTTAGTAAAAGAGAGTTGTCTCCCTCTGAACAATGACAGATTGTAAAACAGCGTCGGTATCTCATTAATTATTTTGAAGATTTGAATTAAGTCATCGTTTATTTTTCTCTCTAGTAGTCAAACCTGAGGATTCCAACCAAACCTTATATAGAAATCTCATTATTTTAAAGGCATTAAGTTGTTTCTTATTCTTCTCTCTCGTCTTTCTCCTACAATTCCTTTTCTCGTGGAAGCAACATTGTTAATCATATCTCTCTCTCTCTCTCTCTCTCTCTCTCTCTTTGTAATCTTCATAAAAGGTTCTTGACTGAACTCCTATCTTTGGTTCCTCCTTGTAAGGCATTTACAGCAAAAATTTGTTGTTTTACAACAACGGAACCCCCCCCCCCAAAAAAAAAAAAACTTTGCTTTCTTTCTCCAATAACTTTCCGTCTGTGGAACACATTCTCACGATACTGCTTCCCTGCTGATTACAACTTTACATTCTTCAAATCCAATATCCACAAATTCTTGTAATCAAATGTAGTTTAGACCATCAATTAGTTATAAAAAAAATCAAAATTATACTTTTTGAAGGAGAAAAGGAATAAAAAAAAAACAAAAAAAAAACATTCCTAAGCAACGCCTGGTTACTATCAACTAGTAAGAAAAAACAAAAAAATAAAAATGACATACCAAAAGCATTAGCATTTAACCCAGAAGTAAATACTAACAATTTGATTTATTTTACCGAATAGATTACTTATGTACATATAAAAACTTCTCAAAATTAGTTGCATAGATGGTGCTCGACTGAGCTCCTATCTCTGATTTCTCCTTATAAAAAAAATTCTCAGCAAGAATTCGTCTTACTACCACAACAGAAAAAAAAATTTCCTTTCTCTCTCCATTTACTTCATGTCTGGTGGAATTTCCATGGACAGACCTTCTTTCCATGGGCTTCTTGTCTGTAAAACACATTGCCATTGGACTGCTTCCCTGCTGATTACAACTTGTTAATCTCCAAATTTAATATCAATAAATTCTTGCCATGGAAAAAGGTAATCAAACATAGTTTATACTATCAATCAATGTTGGTACTTCCAGTATTCCTTATCTTTCGACTCACAATCATTTCTGTCTCATGACCCCTTATCCTTGAGTGGTTCTTGGTCTTCATAAGTAGTGACACCACTGTTAAAAAAAAAAATCCAGTCTATTCTTCTAATTGAAATTGTATGGAGTATCGTTGCCACATCTGGGCTGGTGCATCTACCACTAGTCTCTCCCTCACCCAAAAAAGAGTTGTCAATCTAATCGGTCCCACTTTATTAACTAAGCTCCAGCCCCTGTCCCATCGCCACAATGTTGCATCTCTGCGCCTGTTTTACAAATATTTTAATGGAATGTGTTCTAATGAACTTGTTTCACTTGTACCCCCTCGGCATACATATTCCTGACAAACCCGCTTAGCAATAAGATCTTTACCCCTTCACCGTTGATGTCCCTAAATGCCAGAAAGCTTTCTATTCTAATAGTTTCTCCCCCTCGAACAGCTAAACTTTGGAATTCCCTTCCTGCTGTGTGCTTCCCTGACTGTACTGATATGCAGAAGTTTAAATGTAACATAAACAAATATCTTGTTAATCTTTCCTAGATTTGGCTCCATACTTTGTAAGGGGTGAACATGAGTAAAAAAAAAAAAAAAAAATCATGCATTTGCTTTAGTCATAAGCCGAAAAAAAATTGGATTCAAATTTGACTAGCTTTTTTTTTTCTTCCCTTGTTCCCTCCTCCTCTAAATATAATTCTGTTTGTCAAGGTCATGACCTGTTAGTCAGCATTTACAAGACTGACTCAAAGTAGAACGACACACACGTACGTGTGATTAAGCTTTTGGATAAGTAAGCACCAACTCTGATTACTAGCTTTGGACTGTGCACATTTCTTCTTTGTTCTTGCTATTTTCATTTGGTAATTGTGGTCTCAGACATTGTACGACATAACGATGCAAATATAATTTGTTTAGATGTGAAAATTAATAAGAAAAATAAAAAGGGTTTATTTGAACTCATTATTGTTGTTATAACAGTGTATTTGTTACAAAGCACGTGGGACTTCATTATATTTCTTATTTGAGCACCATTAAATCCAATATGACACCGTGTGTTTTGAATTCAGTTAGACAAGGCCAAAAATGGGGGGGGAAGAAAGTAGTTGTTTTTTTAACAAATTAAAATCTATTAAAATCCATTATTCTTGAGCAATTTTTTTTTTTTTTTGCAGAAAGATAAAAGCCTGAATTTTAATAGAAAAAATAAGTTTAATATTATTCTGCTTTTCATATAAAAAGCAGAATAATATTAAACTTATTTTTTCTATTTTTAATAGAATTTTATATTTAAATTTTTTCAAAATCACACCATTCACCGCCATCTTTTGTCTCGATGGATAAAACATTTAAATATTTTTTTAAAGGTTTTTGAACCAATTAATTTTTTTTTGTCTAAATAAGATTTAAGATGATTTGTTATAAGAATATGCAAAAATATTATAAGTACCTGAATTTCAAATAATTCCAACTTTTTATATCACTATAGATTTTGCGTAGCAAAATTAAAAACAAACAAAACAAAATTTAATGATAGCTCAAAATAAACTAAATAGGCCTTGATAGGACTAAATAAACTTCATTGAGCCATGTATTTTTAATGCTTGATTTGATGATTAAGTGAAGAGTTTAATTCTTTTTTTATTGCGATATATATGTTGCCTACATAACCCCTGAAGTTAAGCAACAATGAGGCTGACCAGTAACAGATGGGTAACTATTTTGGGAACGTATATATTGAAAACAACTCCTGCATCTAGCATTATGCTTAGTCTACGATAGGTAGAATTAACAAGAAATTGCTGAAAGAAATTTTCATATTTTTAGCAAAATGCGTAGTTATTTATCAATTTTTATTTTTGTTTTTGGTATCAGTTCTTCAAAGCATTTCCTATTTAATGGTATATTGGTAATATTGGGCTCACTAAAAGAAAATCTATTTTTCAAAGATTTGAAAGTAGTGTTTTTCACAAAAATAATGAAAAAATATCAATTTTTTTGTTAATCTAAAAGATAATAATTATTATTAACATATTCAACGAATTTCACACTTCAAGACACAAAAGATGAAAAATTAAACACATTCAAAATTTGGATTTTCAACCTTAAAATCTGATACATACAGTTTTTTGTTTGTTTGTTTCTTTGTTTTATCTATAATCCTCACCCTCCCCACAATATATTTTGTTCAGTTTCGGCTGATTATTTTATGCATATTTGTACCCACAAATAAAGAAGGGTGTTGTTTTAGGCAAAAAAAAAAAAAAATATGTATATAAATATCGATTATGAAATAAAAAAAAAAAGTACACCCTTATAAAGTTCATTTTTCACTTAATAATCGGTGAAAATTTTGCATTGATTCGATAATTACTTGATTTTTAGTAAATTTTTAAAGAGAGACCTCATCAAAACGTATTTATTCTCTCTTTCCGTTTTGGCCGTGCCTAAATTCAATTATTTTTTTTGGTGGGTAGGTGCCTATAAACACTACCATTTTTTTTTATGCAGACTTTACATATATCTATTTCTTTTTATTTTTTTTTTCTTCTTCAAATCTTTCTTCATTCTATATAAAGAACTTTCCAACAGTGTTTTGAGGAGTTGTTTAATCGTCTTCGAAACATGTGTAAGACGTACGTCATAAAGAAATTAAAAAAAATTATGATTGTGAATTAAATACATCTTCTGGTTTTGTAATGCCGCCTATTTTTTATTCCGCCTGAATGAATCAGAGGGGATTAAAAATTGCATTGTTATGATGACTGAACTTATGCATTCATGTTCTGAAAGTTTAATATCTGTGTTGCAGATATTAATGGTGTGAGACTCTAAGAAAGCAACTCCTGTTACGGACGTGTGTCAGAAGCAGCGATGTGTTATTGAATTCCTGACGGAAGTGCATTGAGAATGGTGGTGACTATGTAGAAAAATAAATTATGGAGCACAAAAGATTACTAAAGAACTTTAAAACTCCTCATTTCTTCACTTTGCAACTGTCTAATCTTCATTCACCTTTACCAAACGGTATAGGTAATTGAAAAAAAAAACAAAAAACAAAAAAAAAAACCTTTCATTGTTTTCGTGTATACATTTTTTTGCAAACTATTATCTTCATCTTCAAAGATTTTGTTTTACCACGTTTCGGCCAACTTATCCTCTGACCTTCTTCAGGTGATTAACCATGACGAGATAGGAATGTTAAGTCTTTTAACTATATCCCCAGTAATTATTGCCTTCCATAGTTGTTGTCTCACCACATTTTAGCCAACTAATCCTCTGGCCTGTTTTGGGTAGGATTGAAGCTGCTATCTTCAGACAATGCTCACCTGGAACCGTAGAGACTCAATGCTTCTATCCACTGCACCACTGGCTCTGAAGGGTGATCAAGGTTGGATTTTATAGTCTTATAAAAATCCAATTATTGAGATCTTATCTGGCCTTTCATTGTCGGGACTGTACCGAATGGTATTATAATACCTTTCATTATGTGATTATTTTGAATTTTTGAGATGAGGATTGGTTATTTGTATTATTTGGATTCATCGGACTACTGTTCTAATCTTAAATATGATTTTCACTACATTTCAGTTGATGTAACCTCCGACCTTCTTCAGGTGTATCCGGCTGTTCTAGATTCTGTCTCGGATGAGTTCATGCCCTATTTGTTTTGCGATCCTTTGTGTCTGTCTGGAGTTGGCTGGTAGTTACAGCATTAAGCCTGGTGGTACTAGCTTAAGATCATGGCATCGGCATAGGAATGTGAGGTGGTTAGTCATCCTTGCCAGTTTTTGGTAGAGTTTTGCCGATGCTATGATCTTAAGCTAGTACTACCAGGCTTAACATTAAAACTATCAGTCAAGTCCAGATGGACACAAAGGATCGCAAAACGAGTAGGGCATGAATCTACAACAGCCGGATGCACCTGAAGAAGGTCGGGCAACTGAAACGGCTGCACCTGAAGAAGGTCGGAGAACTGAAACGGATGCACCCGAAGAAGGTCGGACAACTGAAACGGATGCACCCGAAGAAGGTCGGACAACTGAAACGGATGCACCCGAAGAAGGTCGGACAACTGAAACGGATGCACCCGAAGAAGGTCGGACAACTGAAACGGATGCACCCGAAGAAGGTCGGACAACTGAAACGGATGCACCCGAAGAAGGTCGGATAACTGAAACGGATGCACCCGAAGAAGGTCGGACAACTGAAACGGATGCACCCGAAGAAGGTCGGACAACTGAAACGGATGCACCCGAAGAAGGTCGGACAACTGAAACGGATGCACCCGAAGAAGGTCGGACAACTGAAACGGATGCACCCGAAGAAGGTCGGACAACTGAAACGGATGCACCCGAAGAAGGTCGGACAACTGAAACGGATGCACCCGAAGAAGGTCGGACAACTGAAACGGATGCACCCGAAGAAGGTCGGACAACTGAAACGGATGCACCCGAAGAAGGTCAGACGACTGAAACGGATGCACCCGAAGAAGGTCGGACGACTGAAACGGATGCACCCGAAGAAGGTCGGACGACTGAAACGGATGCACCTGAAGAAGGTCGGACGACTGAAACGGATGCACCTGAGAAGGTCGGACAACTGAAACGGATGCACCTGAAGAAGGTCGGACAACTGAAACGGATGCACCCGAAGAAGGTCGGACAACTGAAACGGATGCACCCGAAGAAGGTCGGACAACTGAAACGGATGCACCCGAAGAAGGTCGGACAACTGAAGCGGATACACCCGAAGAAGGTCGGACAACTGAAACGGATGCACCCGAAGAAGGTCGGACAACTGAAACGGATGCACCTGAAACGTTGTGAAAATGACCCTCAAGATGAGAACAGTAACCCGATAAATCCAAATAATACCTTTCATTATTGTTATAAAAAAAGGTTTCGTTTTTCTTTCATCTAATAGTTTTTGTTACTTACTAATAATAGATAGGTCTGGACACCCACTGATAAGACCAGCTCTTAGACAACAAGCAAAAAAGTCACATTTTGTCTCACAGATTTTTTATCACTTGCTTTCCATTTTATCTCTTGCTCTGCACACATATCTCTACACTGTCCAGATCTCTTCAATCTCTGCCATCAGAACTAAACCTGTCTTTAAGGCCAGCTTTCACTTACATCATCACACTGCATAAGCATCCCTAGCAGACTATCTGCTTGATTGACAGTGGTAACGCTCGGCTGATAAGTAATGTCAGAGTTGAATTTGCCATTGGACTTGAAAACCACCATATTGTATCCAGATGGGAAACGGCTCTGCGGTATAATGTTCCGCAGATCAACAATTCTAGGAAAGAAACTTTCAAAATGAATAAATATGATTTTTTTTTCTTTCGTTTTTACATCTATATAATCGTTAAAACGTCTTGTTTAATTCAGTGATACAATATAATATTTCAGACCTAATTATTATTAATAAATAACAAAAACCATTATATGGAAGAAAAAACAAAACCTTTTTTTTAAAGCAACAATGAAAGATTAGGGTTTTTTTTTTTTCAATTACGTATACCGTTTGGTAAAGGTGAATGAAATTTAAACAGTTGCAAAGTGAAGAAATGAAGATTTTGAAAGTTTTTTAGCCTCTCTCCTCCCCAAAAGCAAATGCTCGAGCGTCCAGTGAACAGGTATAGGAGACAGAAAGAGGATATCTTTTCTCTTTGCTTTCTCAAATCTCTCTGCTGACCGACGATAATTCCAAAGGGTCTGAAGTAGATTCTTCAGGGAAGTGATCAAATGAATGCACCCTGCAAGCTGATTTATCAATGTCTAACCAAATCACCTAGCACCAAAAGGGTAATTCTAGTCATCACTGAAGATGGAAATTGATTCCGAAAGATTTAAGATTAAATTAAAAAAAAAAATTGTTAATGTGTAGACAAAGCAACTTAGAAAAAAAAAATTCAGTTTATAGCAAATGCTTGGATGTGTGAAACCTATGATTTGCCATGTGCAATGAACTGTTATTCGCAATCAATTGATAGTTGGCGATAAAAATATGTATACATATGTGTGTGTGTGTGTGTGTGTGTGTGTGTGTGTGTGTGTGAGTGTGTGTCCAATGACTCACTTTTTACTATTACGCCGTATCATAGTTTTTTTTAGTTATGAAAGCTTTGAAACATATTTGAAAGGTCTTACCATAATGCTCAAATCGAAAGTAAAACAATTTATTAATGTGTAGACAAAGCAGCCTAGAAATAAAAATGGCCGCTGAGTTCTTAGAATGCATTCAACAAGTTTTGTAAATGATGTTTATGATGATGATTTCATGTTGACTGAAGAAATAACAATATTTCAACTTGTCATGAAGCTGTCTGACAATTTCGAAATGATTCAATGGATTGCCAAGTGTCAGTTAGTTAATAGCAAATGCTTAGAAGTGTAAAATCAGTAATTTACCATGTATATTGAATCATTATTTGCAGTCAATTGATGGAAATGTTTGAAAGATGGATTTTGTCGTTCAATACAAAAATACTCATTTTCGAGCGAAGCAAACTTTCCTTACAAACAAAGGTATTTATAAGTTATATGTGGTGTTAGGATTTCTTGCAGTTTCAGTTTCTATATAAAACTCGAACTCGGCAGCCATTTTCTTTTTACCACAAGGTTTTTAATTATTATTATTTTTTTTTTGCTGAAGTCACAATCAACAAAACAATTTCATAGATACAACATAGATAACAATATTCCGACTTGCCATGAAGCTGGCTGATGATTTCAAAATGATTCAATGAATTGCCAAGCGCCATGTAATAGCCAATTGGAGGTGTGAACTCTTTAATTTACCACGTGTATTGATCCATTATTCACTGTCAATTGATGGTTGGAGATGAAAATGCTCAAAAGATGGGGTTCATTCTTCAATATGAAGAAACTTTGTTTTTTTTTTTTGTTTTTTTTTTTGCAGAGCAAACTTTTCTTACAAACAATTATCTTTATAATTTATACATGGAGTAAGGATTTCTATTAGTTTTAGTTTTTGCATAAAAATTCAACTCCGCAGCCGTTTTCTTTCTACACCGCTGTCTACTCATTACCACACTGAATAGCTCTGTTATTATTAATCTAAACCAGGGGTCTCCAAAGTTTTCAAATGGGGGAGGGAAGTATGTTGCTGATTTTTTAGAATTCTACGGAAAAAATTTTTTTTTTAAATTGCTTGGACGTTTTTTTATTTCATTACTGTTTTGCTTATTAGTATTGCTTTTTAATGAAACTGGTTCCCCAAAAATCTTTTAATTATTTTCTGAATAAAAAGAAAAAGCACTGCACTACTTTCACACGTTTCCATTAAAAAAAACAAATTTCCTGATTATTTTTACGTTTTTTTATAAGAGTTTAGTAGGGTGGATTAAAGACTTTGGCGGGCCAGATCTGGCCCACCGACCATAGTTTGGAAATCCCTGATCTAAATAAGAAGCACCTCCTGTTGCGTTGTTTATTCTGATAGTAATAATGCTATTTGTATTCATTTCTTTGTCACATTGTATTGTCTTTATTGAGCCACTCTTTCTATCACATTTTTCACAATGCTTCATTACACCTCTTTAAAACTTAATCTGTTTTTATATATTACTAGCAGGGGTGGCCGGCGTTGCTCGGGTGTTTGAAAAAAAAAGAAGTGTTAGTAGGCAGGCTCAAACCTGTGACGCGAAGGCAGAAAAGAAAGTGAAAGAAAAGCTGAGATTTTAAAAGAAATTGGAATCTTAGGAAGATCTCTATCATTCTAATAATTGTAGGAGCAACCGGACACGAAAAAGAATCTTAAAAACTACCTGACAAATATACCCAGTGAACCAAGTGCAAAGGAGATTCGAACAATTGCATTCAAAGGGACGTTTAGAATCTTAAAACAATCTCTTGGTTGGAATGTATGAGATAGCGGGTGAATGTCTTGCATTCGGTAGGATGTTACATCCTTGACTTGAGCAAAATGATAAAAAAAAAAAAAGATTGAGGAAATTGTTCTGGATCTATCAACCATGAAGGTTCAATCCTTACCACAGACGATAATAACTAAGAATAAGATAATATTAATTCACATTTCTATGAAGCGATGGCTGACAGAATGAGAACAATCTACCATTTACTGATTAAAGTGATCAGTTTAAAATTCCAGATAGGTCGCAGAACTAAACAGAAAAGATTAAGAATTTTATGACATCAGTTAACGGACAATGGACAGAATAGTTTATTAATAAAAAGGTCAGAGGTCATGTCAGCTAAAACATTTGCTAAGAAAATATGCTTCAGAATAATTTTCAAATAATATACTTTTACTTCCAATGTGATTGCTTGTCTACTTTCACAGCGAAAATATTGATTGACATTATGCCAGACTTGGCTGGTTTGAATATTCAATGTTTTCAGCATATTTGGCAAAGAAGGTTATTTTCTTCCCTTGTCTCTTTCTCATTTAAATTAACCTATTAAATATAATATGCTTCCTAGTATTATGTATAATTGCTAGTTAAGTAATTAGCACATTTTAATAACTTATTTCAAGTGAAAAACGTTCGCAGTAATTGTTATTTACCATCCCCCTTCTCTACATGACCATTTGTATTTTCCATTTGTATTTTGCATCTTCATTGCATGGCTGTTATAACAATCGCTGTGTTTATAGCATTGTAACATTTCCTGGGGAGTTCTCGGATGGCCATAATCTTGTCATTATTGATAAGAAAACAGCCGAGTTCTTCATTGACACGTTGTAAGTAGTTTTTTTAAAAATTTATTTATTACTAACTAGCATGGGTATCCGGCGTTGCCCGGACATCAAGAGGTGGTATAGTAAGGCTATTGAGCAATGCCCCCCACAATTTTTTTCAATCAAATTAGCAGTGAGTGCCTGTGCAACAGCAAAAAAAAAAACAAAACAAAAAAAAACTAGTTGCAATAGCCAGGCTTGAATCTGTAATGTAAAAGAGGAAAAGGAGGTGAAAAAAAGCAAACATGTTAGTCGTCTCGCCCCACGGCGTACTTATGATGTCGTGGGCCTTCGAAATAATGTATTTTAAACGTACGTTGAGATTGCCAGGCGTGAATGTGCAAAAATGTTGACACAAAAACTGACCCCTACTCGCAAAAAACCCCAAAAAAACGGCCTTGTTGACCAGCACAGAATTAATCTTTTTGGTCAATTTTTGGATATTGGTTGTCTGAGAGATCGGTATTTCTAACGATACCAATTTTGTCAGTGTTTGTTGTGTGTCAAAAGTTTTTGGCAGACATACAAACAAACACACACACATATTAACACACATTTTGCCTTTATGTTATAGACTAGCGGGGGTGCCCGGCGTTGCCCAGGTGTTTTGGAGGTGTAAAAGAAAAACGAAGTTTTAGCAGGAAGGGAGGCTCGAACCCAAAGCCTTGACGCGAAGGTGGAAAAGAAAGGGAAAAGTAAAAACTGGCTTCTTACCCACTCGGCCACGAAGGGTGAGGAATGAAAAGCATTTTAATTTAATGATTAAAAACTTAATTGACAGGTGTGCGTGAACTTAATGAGGTCAAACATCACGCCATATGGGGAAACTTTACTTTGGCTGCAAGCCAGTGTCTGCATTTCCCCCAAGATGTTGGGGAAAACCTCCCCATAAATAGGGGAGTGTCAAAATGAATAGCAATTGTCTGATATGGCGGGTTTTGGGCGCATTGATCAAACCGTGTTGCTTTCTGAACGTCTCGAGCACAACTGCCAGGGAGGTTCATTTTGCTATGGGTCCAGTTTCGCTTATATATGGAAAAGCCAAATAAACGTGCGGAGACTAAGAAATACTGTGAAAATAGCATGCAAAAGTCGCCCAAATCAGATACACCCCACCCCCTTTCGTAAATTGTAGATATTATAATCTAGGTAGCATATAAAAGGTTCTAAGAAAGAGTAACCGCCTGGAGCCCCCCCCCCCCCTCCAAAAGCCTTTGCCGAACATACGCACAAACACACACATTTTCGCTTTTATATTATAGATGAGTCACCTGTAAACGGAACCTGCTACCTCAACTGTTCTACTGTCTTTTTTTAAGTGTGGATCTTGTTCTTCTGAATGAATGTGAGGAGGTCAGAAGTCATCATATTTCATACTTCATTCGAAGATATCATGTACTTGTATAGACATTTCTTATCTGCTGGAGAGAGTAGGTCTTATAATTCATATGTGGACTTTTCTGACCATTGTCCGTTGATTGAGGTCATAAAAATTCTTAACACAATTGTGATTTACTGATGGTTTAACAATAGGATTCTCTTTTTTTATTTTATAGTGTAAAGTTTTCTCTTCATCATCAGTAAACCATATAACTTAAATTTAGGTATTGAAAACCAGCCTGTTTAGTATGCGAAAATTAATGAAAGTAAAGGAGTTAACTCTCCCAGACAAGAAGTACTCTTCCTACCACCCATCAAAACTAGGAAACAAATTTAATAAAAACCCTTTTTTCTATTTATTTCTACTTTGTTATTGTTGTGGTGGCACACATTCATTTGCAGATGTGGATAGTAATTACACATAAATAGGAAGACTCAGTTAGTCTGAGTGTGTGTTCACCAGAAACCACCGAAGGCCGCCGAGAGCAGATATGTTTCTCCAGCAAAGACTCTCTTATTTGACACCATTATGTAAATACCCTGTAAATATACCTGTTTCTAATACACTTCTTATTTGATCTACCTTTGTTTGTTGAGTCGTCATTTGTATTGCTTTCTACGTTACTTGTTTCAACCTGCAAACTTAACAGTTATATATGGGTCGTGGAATTGCATTCATCTGCAAAAGATCTAGCTAATTTGCATATTTTATTAAACATTCATTTTAATTCCTTATTAGTTTTTTTTTTCGGTTTTCTAATGAGATGATCATCTTTAGTTAAGTAATACGTGTAATTATATTCATGCAGATATTCTACTTGATTTATACTTGTGTAATATTTGTGTAAAAAGGTTATAGTAAACACAAACCTCTTTTTATATATATTTATGTATGCGTGTATATATATATATATATATATATATATATATATATATATATATGTTTAAAAATTTTGCCTACCAAAATCCTCTGTCAGTTTTTGATCTACAGACATGAAACTTAATATATAGGATATTTGAATCCATACAAAACTTTATATTTGGGTTTTAGTCGGAGAAAATCGGTGCAAAAGTGTTAAAATTAAATAAATGGAATTTGCCAGGTGATGGTCGAATGACGGCATTACGAATATGTAACGCAATAGCGATTGGTTCATGTTTTAATTTTTAGCCTTGCAGCAAACATGTCTTCATAGCTCAGTCATTAACGTTAAAGGAAAAAATAAATCGTAAGCTGAACGTTTTGATTTTGATTCTCAGTTGTGGCGTATGAGTCTTTTTTTTTCTTCTTTTTCTTTTTTTTCTTTTTTTTTTTCTTTTTTTTTGACTTTTTAAATCATTGCTATATATTGGATCCAATATCTATCTATATAATTATACAACCCAAATGACCTTGTAACGGGTGTTGTAATCCGACTTCCGGTTGCACATGCGTACATAACCATAAACCTATAACAGCGTAAACAAATAAACACAAATCGCTTCTTTTGAAGAATTTGATCTGTGCACTGAAATATTAACATTATTTCGAAATTATTATTTAACATGGGAAGGGTGGAGATGTTTTGCAACTATTCTGTATTACAACTATACTGTCGCAATTTTCTTACAAATAAAACAACTTTGACCCGTTGACAACCATAAGAGTATTTTACATGGCAATTTACCTACCGCCTTCCTTTTTTTTTTTTAAATTTATTCTCCATTTTTTAATACACCTTTCTTAAAAACATTCATACATTTTTTTTTACACTACCAACATAAATAACTTTTAAATAATTTTTTTTTTCGTATTTAAATTATCCAAATAAACAATTGTTAATACTTTCTGCATTTTTTTTTTACATCGTTCATTTCCGTATTACATTTAAGTTATTTTAACGCAATTTTCTTACAAATAAATCTATTTTTACCCGTTGACAACCATAATAGCATTTTACAATGGCGATTTACCCACTTTTTTAAAATTTATTCTCCATTAACCCCGAAAATGTTTTTTTTAATTGCATTACAAATAAATAATCAACATGACAATAAAACGTATTGTTTTACTGTGTACGTTTTCAGCGTCCCAATTGTTTTTTTTTAGTTTAAATTATCCAAATAAACAATTGTTAATACTTTCTCCCTTTTTTTTTTTTTTTTACATTGTTCATTTCCGCATTGTCTTAATTAGTTTTATTGACCTTATTATAAACATATGAATTAAATATTTGACCCAATGAGTCATGAATGTTTTTTTTTTAAATAAATGAAATAAAGTTACATTTTATTTTCATTTTCTATTTAAAAAGCCATTCTTAACATGGGGAGAGTGTTTTTAACTATTCTGTACTTTCAACTAACAATTTCATTTAAAAAGGTATATCAAAATTTGAATTTAACTTTTAACTTAAATTTTGAATTTAAGTATTATGAAATCTGTTCAGTGCACATTTACCTATAAGTATTTGCAAACCACTTATAATTCAATGGCTGTAAGTTTTTTTTCTTTTCAAAAATAAACAATTATAAACAGAACGACTCATAGAAATCTATCTATATTTTTTTTTCATTTTAATATAATTTCATAGAAATGTTTCTGTTATGACCCAAAAAACTATTTTCTTTAGGTCACAAGTGTCACGCTCATACATTAATTCCATAGCTGATATAAAATACTGACCCAACGGGTCATGGGTAGTCTAGTCTATCTATCTATATATCTATAAAAGTGAACGTGTATCTGTCTGTGTACATTTCCCTATGCAATAACTCTGTCAATTTTAAGTCTACAGACTCGAAATTTGATATACAGGGTACTGAGATTTGGGAAAATCTTTGTGATCGGTTTTCAGCCAGAAATTTCGCTGTTAAGGGTCAAAGTTCAACGATTTGACCTTTGAGAACTCTACCAAACTCCTCAGAGAATTTTGAGTCTACACACTTGAAATTTTAGATATAGGTTCCTTGGACATGGATCTAACTTAATAACTTGATTTGAGCCCAACACAATAAATTTTAAGGGGTCATAACAGGGGTCAAAGATAAAAAAATTAACCCCCTTTTTTTTTTGCTCAACATACACCTCCAAACACCCGGGCAACGCCGGGCTGAAATGCTAGTATATCTATAAAATTGAAATTGTCTGTGTGTGTGTGTGTACATTTCCCTACCAAATGACTGTCAATTTACAGTCTACAGACTCAAGATTTGACATAAGGAGTACTGAGATTTGGGAAAATCGTTTTAATCGGTTTTCAGCCAGAAATTTGGCAGTCAAGAGGTCACAGTTCAACGATTTGACTGTTGAAAACTCTACCAAACTCCTCTGCCAATTTTTTGTCTAAACACTTGAAATTTAAAATGTAGGTTACTTAGACGTGGATCAAATTTTTTAATTTGATTTGAGCCCCAAAAAATAAACGTTAAAGGGTCATAATAGGGGTCAAAGTTAAAAAAAATTGACCTCTGTGGTCTTTACCCAATTACTCAGCCAATTTCTGGTCTAAACATTAGAAATTTTACATAAAGGGTATTCAGAGAAGGGGCAAGCTTTTTAATCGGTTTAGGTCAAAAATTTAAGCTGCCAAAGGGTCAAAGTTCAAAAGATTTGACCTTTGCGGTATCTAACAAACTACTCAGCCAATTTTAGGTCTAAACATTTGAAATTTTACATAGTGAGTAATCAGACATGCGGCAAGCATTTTAATCAGTTTTGGGACGAACATTTTGCTGCTAAAAGGTTAAAGTGAAAGAGTTGAACTTTGCAGATTCTACTAAATTCCCCCGCCAATTTTGGGTCTAAACACTTGAAATTTTAGATGTAGGTAACTTGGATATGAGTCAAACTTTTTATTTTGATGTGAGACCAAAATAATAAATGTTAAGGGGTCAAAATTGGGGTTAAATTTTTAAAAAATTGTGGTCTCTACAAAATTAAAATACAAGTTTTGGTCTAAACATTTGAAATTTTACATAAAGCGTATTCACACATAACATAAGTTATGAACAGTAAGTACATAAGGCCCGAGCAAAGGGGCTGAACTGCTAGTAATACGAAATCTGCATTAATCAAAATATCATATTTAAGCATATTTTACGACCGGGTAATGCCGGGCGGCCTGTATATATATATATATATATATATATATATATATATATATATATATATATATATATATATAATCATTTACTCTATCTTATATAAAATATTGCATCTAATAATATTTTGTAAGACCGAAAATCACCGGATTTGCATGCCAGTAGATATATTTCATTTTATTATTCTGAAGTGTGTATGTGTGTGTGTGTGTGTGTATATATATATATATATATATATATATAAACTAGTCTAGTTTAGTGTGCGAAAATTTGGTTAATATGGTGAAATTTCCTTCAATTTCAACTTTTAATGACTCATTTATTTTGTAGGTTATTTTGATAACATTTGGACGTAAAACGAAATTGAATCTTTCGTTTTTATAAATGTTTAATTCTTTCTCTTGCTAAGAGTTTTTTTCCAGGTTGTTTCCAGTTAGATTACTATTTTCAGTGATTATTTAATATTGGCGTTTTTTTTTTAAGCTTAATGTGCACGATATTTGAGTATGCATATTTACCTCGACTGATTAGATAATTGATATTAAATCTTGTTTATCTGTTAATTTTAAAACGTTTCACGTCATATAATTATGATAAACTATTTTTGTCTTTCTTATTTGCCATAATGGTAAGAGTGTTTGCTAATGGGCTGGGAGATCAATCTTTGATTGAATTGTATCAAAGACTTAAATAATATTTGATGGGCCCTTGCTAAACACTCAGCATTATAAAGAGAAAATCAAGAGCAAGTGGAGTAATCCTGGGAATGAAGTGGCACCATCCCTTATACCTTGATGTGACAGCTTATGCAAAGGGAGCCTATGGGTTGCCGTTGAATATAGTCGGCCACTTACTTTGCTTTGATCTAATAGTGCTAAATCAGGTGCGAGAATGATGTGTGTGTGTGTGTGTATGTATATATATATATATATATATATATATATATATATACTAGCGGGGAAGGGCTAGTTTTGCTCGGTCGTAAAATACGCTTAAATATGATATTTTAATTTATCCAGATTTTGTATTTATTATTATAGAGTTGTGATTTCAAAAGTAAAACAAAACGTATTTGGGTGCCATCAGCTAGAATTGAAACCAAAGCTGTAGTATTCAAAGTTGGTGACGTTACCACTGTACCAACGTGACACGCATATGAATTGATTAAAAATGAACTAAGATGAATGTACAAAATGTATAACGATTTTTTTTAATTTGGACGCCCCCCTTTTTTTTGACACCTTAAAACTATTTTAACTGAATAAGACCCATAAAAGAATGGTTAATAAAATATCCAATCATTTGAGGCCCCTAGTGCCGCTCTGTGACTATTAGTTTTGGAAGAGATAGAGTTTGAAAATATGGAGACAGACACACATAGTGAGTTTTATAAATTAGATATATACTTAAAATATCCTGTCTCAGTGTTTTTTTGCATATTTTATGTTCAATTTAAATGAGAAACCGAATAAATTAAAAATATATACATTTTTTTCACGCTTAAAAGTTTTAGTATGTGAAAATGGGTAAATTATAACGAAATTATCTTCCATTTTAATTTGTGATAAAGCGATAGAGAATGGTGTGTTTGTGTGTGTGTGTGTGTATATATATATATATATATATGTATACACACACACACACCATTCTCTCTCGCTTGATTTATCACAAATTAAAATGGAAGATGATTTTATTATAGTACTAGCGGGGGTACCCGGCGTTGCCCGAGTGTTTGTTTCCGGGACGGGGGGGAGGAGTTTTAAAAAATGTTATGGTAGGTAAGTAGGAAGGATCAAACCCGGAGTCATGAGTAAAAGTAGGAAAATAAAGTGTGAAAAAAAAAAAAAATATCTGCAACGTTAACAGTTCGGCCACCAAGAAAAGTCCATTCCAGTTGTTTAGGAAAAAAAAAAAAAAAAAAACGACTACGGTAGGTCGGCGCGAACGTGAAAATATAATGTGAATTGTCCAGCACGCTAACCACTATGCCACAGAGCACTGCAGCTTAGTTTAGTGATTTTAAATAACTTCACATGAAAGAACTACGAAGCCAAACCGGTGTTCTCTTCTCAACTGTTCCTTGTGAACAATCCCCAAACGGTGTTAAGTGGTGGCAGGGGGAGGAGGAATTTATTAGAGAGAAAATATTTTACCACTTCCATTGATCTTAACCGATTTTGGCCGTGACTTCTCAGCAGAAAAAGTATAGAAATCTAAGATTATCGAGGAATTTGAGAAATAATAAGCCTATAACACACCTCAGATATTGTTCTGCCGTTTGTGCATATTATATTTGCATGAAATATCTTGATTTTTAATCCTATTAATGTCAAAATCCGACGGGAAAAAATGAGTTCATTTTATTTATATAGATATATAATACTTCAAATATCCTGTCCCAGTGTTTTTTGAATATTCTATGCATATTTACATGAGAAACCGAATTAATTTATTTATTTATTCATTTATTGTAGTTTCGACAAAAATTTAAATGTAAACAAAATTTAATTTTTTTTTTTTAATAAATGTACTAGCGGGGGGGCACCCAGCGTTGCCCGGGTGTTTAGAGGTGTGTGTGCTCGGGCGGGGGGGGGGGAGCTGGGGTAATTTAAACATAAGAATAAGCGAAGTAAATATTTAAAAAAAAAATAAATGTTAAAACTTTAAAAAATCGAAAAAAAACAGAAAAAACTAACGTAAGGCAAATGAACGATGTTAAATGTAAAAATCAGAAAAACAAAAAAAGAAAACGTGAAAAAGAAAACAGAAAAACAAACGTTAAAACTTCTTTAAAAAACAAAAAAAAAAACACGTGAAAAATGGCTTAAATAACCTTGTTTCAATATTAAAATTTAAAAAATCAGAAAAAAAAAGACATCTCACACCACGATTCAACCCAAAACATTTAGATAATGAGGCCGCGCTATAAGCTAAGACGACGTCACGAAATTGTGTCAGTTTTTTAAATATTTAAACTAAATCATATTTTGATGTCATTTGCGCAGAAGCGAACTTGTCATGAGAGGACGGTTTTTGCTGATCCCTCCCTGTAGAAAACTGCTGATTTCAGGCTGAAGAAATGAATGTTTTTGGCCAAGTTTTCAATATTTGTCGGGTGAAGGTTGGAACTTTAAAATGATACCGATCTCGTGAAAGTCCGTGACCCGTGTCGAAAGTTTTTGCGAGACATACAAACACACATACATACATACATACATACAAACAAACATATATACACGCATTTTCGCTTTTATATATATAGATTAGCGGGAGGGGTACCCGGCGTTGCCCGGGTGTTTTTGGGTGTGTGTGGTCGGTCGGGGTGGGGGGGGTGTTAGTGAAAACATAAGAATAAGCAAAGTAAATATTAAACAAAAAACACTAAAAAAACTAACGTAAGGCAAACGAACGATGTTAAATGTAAAAATGGGAAAAACAAAAAAGAGAAAATAGAAAAACGAACGTTAAAACTTCTTTAACCCCACCCCACCCCTAAAAAAACACATGAAAAATGGCTTAAATAACCATGTTTCAATATTAAAATTTAAAAAATCGAAAAAAAAAAAAAAAAGAAGACATCTCACACCACGATTCGAACCCAAAATCTTTAGATAATGAGCGGGGGGTACCCGGCGTTGCCCGGATGTTTTTGGGTGTGTGTTGGTGGGCGGGGGTGGTGGGTGTTAATGAAAACCTAAGAATAAGCAAAGTAAAAAAAAACTAACGTAAGGCAAACGCGAAACAGAAAAACGAATGTTACGTGAAAAATGGCTTAAATATAACCCTGCTTCAATATTAAAATTTAAAAAATCGAAAAAAAAAAGAAGATACCTCACACCACGATTCAAACCCAAAACATTTAGATAATGAGGCCGCGCTCTAAGCAACTGAGCTAAGACGACGTCGACAGAATTGTGTCGCTTTTTCAAATATTTAAACTAAATCAGGTTACAACGTCGTTTGCACATGCGTAGAACCGAACTCGTCTTGAGAGGACGGTTTTTGCTGACCCCCCCCCTTCCCTGTAGAAAACTGCTGATTCCAGGGTGTAGAAATTAACGTTTTTAGCCAATTTTTCGATATTTGTCGGGCGAAGGTTGGAAGTTTAAAATGATACCGATCTGGCAAAAATCCGTGACCCGTGTGGAAAGTTTTTGCGAGACATACAACCACACATACATACATACAACCACACATACATACATACCACACATACATACATACAAACACACATACATACATACATACAACCACACATACATACATACAAACACACATACATACATACATACACACATAATGCTCGTCATATTGTGTGTCTCAATCCATATAAAAATCTCAGTTTAAAGAAAAAGTGGACAATCGTCCATATGGTTGGCTAAATATAGGGTTTAAAGTGGTCTTTTAGAAAAAAAAAAAAAAAAAATTGAAAAATCTTGTGAATTAAATTTTTGCCCCATTATCAAGGTGTGTGTTCTGTCTGTTTTCATATAGTCCAAATCTGATGATTTTTTTTTTTTTTAACTTACAATAAAAAGAAAAATCTATCTTGATCCATATCCTATGAATCATATTAAAAAGATTTAATGTGTTAGCTGTTGAAAATAATTTTATATGAACAGTCATGGTTTTGTGTCATCTATATATTAATACGATAGCGTGTGTGTTATTTTCTGTGTCACGCTAACATCCGGGTCGTTTAATTGTTATGTACTTTCATTTCTTGTCATAAATATTTTTACCAAGAATTCTTCATGTGTTTTGGTTTCAGTTTCAGTTGATGACAGTTAAGTCATCTTTTTTTTTTAATAAATAATTTTATCAAGAATTCTTCATATGCGTCAAGCATTATTTTTTTGAATTGATTTAAATAAAATAATTTCCGATGTTATTTCGCAATCAGCGTTGTGGGCCAGTGGATTTGGAGGTTGCCTCATAAGCTTTAGTTTTGACGTTTGCATAAACGTAACGGTGGTCTTTTTTTTTATTTGCATTTAAACAGGATTGTTTTGTAATTTCAGTAGGTAATCATATTAAAACAAAAAACAATTTCCTTATTTTTATTTTTTATGAGAGGTTTAAGTAAACTGAAGGTTAAGTTTTTATTTAAAAGAAACAAAAATTCTAATAGAATAACGATAAACAAATAACGCAAATTTTCTATCATTTACATTTTTTTTTTTTACAATTTTAACATTTAAACAGGGTTAAAAGATTTTTCAACTGTATTATTTATTTGGCATTTTTTTTTTTTATCGGTGATTAATTAAATTAAAACATTATTTTGAGGGCGGTGTAATGTGATTTTTTGGCATCGTAACTGCTAATTTTTTCTTTTTAATAATACATTGTCATAACTAATCATTTTTATAACGGTTATTTCGGTTAAAACAAATTCTACTTTGTCATTTTTAGAACTGAATTGTTTTTAGTTTTTTTTTTTGTTGCAACAGACCGAAACGAGAAATCTTTCTAGACTAAGGCAGCATTAAAGAAGTTCGCTTAAACTGGTATATAGTCATCAAAAAGTACTCAATATCCAGAGAAAATCTTCGTATTCCTTTTGCTGAAATATCTGGTGGACAGGTTTTCACGTAATTATTCTTTTGGGGGGGGGGCGATTACATTTTCGTGTTTTTATCCTTTTATTTTTGAAACTGCTGTGGGGATAACGATGGAGTTAGCAGTTGTGTCCAAACCGAACTTCATGACCACCCGGGCAACGCCGGGTATCCATGCTAGTAGTAAATATAATATGGGTTAAATATATCCCAAAGTATAAAACGCACTGTTAAATGAGCCGATCCCATATTTTTCTGCACATCATGACCTCGTATCAAATGGGTTTTCTAGAAAATTACTTAAAATAACATTTTACTCGGTTTCCTGTTTCATTGAAAACTAATCAAATAATTGACCTATCTCCTTGGTAACCAGTTATTTATGTTAAACGTTTTTTTTTTCTTTCCTATTTGGTTTTCATTCTTAATTTTTGTTGTGGGATGAAAATATCACTTAAAGTGATTAGTGTAAAGGACACAACTCCTATTGTTTTTGTGTATGCCTATAGGGAACTCTTCAGGGAGTAAAGAAATAAAAAGGATAGTGACCAAAGCAAAGAGAAAGAGAATTTCCAGGAGAAGACTTTAAACAAGAGAATGGATGATGAAAATAAAATAAAAAATTGAGTTAATGATAATATTTATTGATTCATCTCATATTCAAAACAAGGAATAAAAATTCTTAACTCTTGGATTTTCAAAGATAAGCTCTTTTCTTTGGAGGATAAAAATCAGTAAAAATACTGGTTGGCGTAACTTTGAAAATGTAAAAATGAAATATAGTTTTGTCAAAGTAAAAATCCAAAGGATCAGACAGAGAAGAATTATATATTAATGATGGGACGATTCCAATATTATTCCTTACTAAATTCCTGATTCTGGTATAACACAGATTCCGATTTGTAATGAATCTCTAAATATTTAATTAGAGAGTTGTTATTTTTTCACGATTATTGTAAAAACACACGTTAAATATGTAGATATTTTATCAAATGTAAAAATACATATCGATTTTAGTTTTAATGGTAATTTAAAATCAATAAATATTTATCATTACTATAAGAAGTACAAGGTTTTGCTTTAAACAAAATCAAATAGAAAAGTCAATTAAAAGAATCGTTTTTGGTATTGGAAAATATGCAAAAAATTTTCTGATAACAATAGCCCCAAAAATTCTGATTTGTCCAATTTCTAATTCGGATTCCAATTAATCGTGTGCACACACACACGCACGCACGCACGCACGCACGCACGCACGCGCGCACGCGTGCGCGCGCGAAGAATTTATCAAACAGAGCACTTTTGCCTCATTTTTATGTCTCTTTACAACGAGTAAAATCTTATGTTATTCTATGTTTCGGATGGTGTAACCTCCGACCTTCAGATGCATTTTGTTGAACTCTAGAATGTTTATGTCGAACTTGGCTATGTCTTTGGAATTTTAAACTGAGTTATTTATTTGATACATTGGGGAGATTGTTTTTGTTCTATCAGCCATGATTGGGTAGAAATGTTAATTAGTCATTTTTATTCTCTTCTTAGTATCGCCCATATAGTACCTTTACTTTTATCATGCATACAAACCTTTACCCCCACCTCCAGATTTTCATTTGTATGGCTATCTCAAAAGATAATTTCTATTAAAGCAATCCCCAGACTATTCCTAAACTGGAGAAGACCGTTACAACCTAAATCAGGAAAATTTGTCAGTTATTGACAATTTTGCATGTTGTATCCAGTTGTGTTTATCATTGATGTTGATAAAAGAAAGACTGTTGGACATTTATAGCTGAAACTTGATGGACAAGTCAGGTATTGACTAAAGTTTATTCATACTAAACATCGTTCGATTGCAGAAAGTATTGCGAATTTTATAAACAAGTTCATGAGGGAGTAGTTTTTGAGGTTTACGTTGTAGTCGAGTTCACGTAAAGTTTCTCAAGTTCAGAAAGGTGTAAACATGCACTTGGCAGTTGCATGTTTGTAATGTATGTGAATGGTGGACTTGGTGCAGATAAAAAAAAAACTTTAGCTAAAAGAAAAGAGACCACACAAGAAGTAGGAAATATCTATGATTTTATACTATACCACCCAGAATTTGATTTCTTCTTGATGAAAATAAATATCTCCTTAAACAGTGGTTCCCTTCTGTGGTTATGGACCATTTGAGTTTTTGCAAAAACTAATGGCTGAGAACTCTTAGTCATTTGGCTTTTGATGTCTATAGATTGGAGGCAGATTAGCATTTTGAAGTGGATATCTGTATGATCTTTCTGATGGTCCTGGAATATCTATATATATATTCCAGGAGATAGGTAAGGAGGGATTCGATTGGAGTTGGTACTCTGGACATCTTACACTCGGTTCGATTTTCTGGGGTCTGACAGTCATCGACTTTTATTCGTTGGACTTGTTGATTTGGTCAGACTAAGATTTCTCATTTGCAAGTCTTATCAGACATCAGTATAATCACCAAAAGAATAAAACTTCATTTTAAATCTAAATTGCGATTTTATTTGAAGCAAAAATTCTTCTGTGGCGACATTGACTGGGACCACTGCGACTAGTGTTGAAATCGAATAACAACTAGAAGCTGCCGATCATGCCATGTACAGTGAATGTGCAAAGAATGCGTTCATAAAGTTTCAACTGAAGAAGTTCAGAGGTTACACTGGCTTGAGCATTGTGCATATAATAACGAAAAATAGAATAATAGTCCAAATAATACAATTTTTATCTAAAAAAATTCTGAAATCAAAAGAGACTCGTTTTAATTTATTTTAAATTTCTGATAGAAAAACTTGGCATTTCTACGATAGTGAAATATAATGAATACTATTTAAAAAAAAAAAAAAAGAAGCCTTTTTCTTGTCTTTCTCTCTCTTATACATTTTATATATATAGGGAATTTGGACCTGTAAAACAGATTCAGTTTGGTTTTTAGTCTATAAAAATAGCTGCTTAGATGTCAAAATTGAAAAAAGTTAAATTTGGCAGACACAATTCGATTTAATGTGTATCTCATATGCATGCGCAAATATACATTTATTTTTAACTACATTAATTTTTAAAGTTTTGATATGCATGTGTCCTTAGGTCATATGGTAGCAAATATCGCTGGAGAATTAAATGTTTTGGTTTCGATTCTAGCCAATGGCAACCAAGTCATTTTTTTTTTTTTTTCAATTTTGAAATCACTATTATATATTAGGTACAATATAATAATCAATGGAAAATTTGCTCTATAATGAAAAATAAAAAGTCTGCATAAATTAAAATATCATATTTTAGTGTATTTTACAACTGTGCAATGCCGGGTGGCATGCTTGTACATATATATATATAACAACCAATTTATAAGGAAAGCTTTGTACCAGTCCATCTTTGATGAGTCAGGAAAATGAAGATGTTATTATGATATTTTTCTTGGTAGACTCGTTTTTCATGAAGACTAGCAGGGGTACCCGGCGTTTCCCAGGTGTTTGGAGGTGTGTGTTGGCGTGTGTGTGTGGGGGGGGAGGGTAGATCAAAACAACCCTATTTAAAAAAAAAAAAAAAAACGTTGGCCGGGTGTTTGGAAGTGTAAAAGAAAAAAAAAAGTTTTAGTAGAAAGGTAGGCTTGAACCCCGAACCTTTGACGCGGAGGTGGAAAGGAAATGGAAAAAAAAAAAACCCTGTGACCTAACCATCTCGACCACGGGAACAGATGAATTGATAAGTGTATTAAGTTGACGTTTATAAAACGAAATTAACAGGTGCGAGAACGTCAAGTTGCGTGATGTTTAACCTAGTTTTGTGCTGGAAGCCAGTTTCTGTTTTCCCGCTACGCTGTGATCAAAAAATATCTCGAAAATAGATTGTAAAAGTCAGGTAAATTAAAGATAGCTGCGACCCAAGTTCCATAGTCGTAGATATTATTATTTAGACAGCATATAAAAAGTTTTAAAAAGGAGCGAGCCAACCAAGAATGACGGCCAAAAAAGCCTTTTGTAGACATACAGAAAAAGTGAATACGCATACATACATACATACATTTTAGCTTTTATATATATAGATAACTCTATTTTATTAAACTTAACTAAGAAGCATCATTTCATTAGCTTATAGTAGCTTCCGGTTACATTGACCCTATTCAACAAAATCTCTGTCTTTATTTTTAGGTTAAGTTTAGATATTCTTGAAATGCATTTAATTAAAGATATTCACGTCATTTAAGGTTAATGATCAACTATCTACTTCTCTTGGGAAGTTTTAATAGACCTCAAGTATGTGCAGTTACACACACACACACACTTGTGCGCAAATAAATGAACGTTTATTCATTTCAATTTCTCCGCGCATTTTGCACAAAAATAAGTTCTTCCAGCAACGGCACAATTTCAAATACGCTCACACACTTTTCTCACAACAACAAAAGTAAAATGAACATATTTCTGGCGGACGTAGTTGGCGACAGTATCACGTGACACAAGCGACCAATGAGAAAATTCAGAAGATTGTCTTTTTAACGTTTTTCCAAAAACCAAAATATCAGCAGTAGCAATCTTGTTTTTGGAGCCGAAAATGTATAAAAACACATCAAACAGTCTTCTAGGAATTAATTGAAGGAATTCCTTTCTTCTCATTTCGAGACACACGAGAACATGCCTCTCGTCTTCATAACATCATCGCTGCCAAAGCCGTCAACACCATGATTACACACACCACGCGGACGCTGAAAAATCAGTTGTGTACACACGCATCCATTCCGCACATTTTCTAATTAATAACAACGAATTACTTTCCTCATGGGACTTTTAATTAAGGCAAACTTCACCAGATAAAACACAAACTTAAAAATAATCTCATTAATTTCACACAGGACTTTAACCTTTTAAACTCCTTGATTCCACGAAGGACTTTCATCTAACATTCTAATCATAATGAATTCGAAAGAACTTTCACCGATCGAACCTTTGTTTATTCACCTTGTTGTTTTTGTTAAAAAATAAATGCGGTGCATTTTAAATCAGAAGGAGGTGCCATTTTGTTTCCTTCTTTTTTTATTATTTTGTTTGGGGCAAAGAGATTTAATTTTACTTAAACTTCTGCACCCCTACAAGTACATTCTGTGTCAACCATCCTGTACTTAGGCACATAGATATATCTCACTGGCAAGTAACAAAGGCAGATTTTTAGTCAAACTGCGTCAACATTTTGTTTTTATTTTGAGACTTTCTCCGGATGATTAAATTGAAGTCAATTTTTAAAAAATGTAATCATCCCGAAGGAGCGCACGCACACACACACACACACACACACACACACACACACACACACACACACTTATATATATATATATATATATATATATATATATATATCACACACGCATATATATATACGCACACACACACGCACCTATATATATAAAAGGCAAAATGGCCGCACATATTTTTGTATGTTCAGCAAAGGCATTTTGTGCGGGCGTTCTCGGGGGGGGGGGGATTACTATGTTTTAGGACTCCCTAGATTATAAAATCCACGATTTGCGAAGGGACATCGTTTCTAGATCGACTTTTATAGAATTCACACTATTCCATCCTCTCGTGTTTTTGTTTGTCTTTTTCATATAAATAAAGCAAAACTGAATCAAATCAAATAAGCTCGTTGGCCATTGTGGCCAGCACGTCCTGAAGACAATCAGCTTTGATCAATGTGGGGAATACCCTCCATATCAGACAATGGCTATTCATTTGAGAGCTCCTCCCCCTTTTTGGAGGAGCTTGGTTTCCCCAACATCGTGGAGAAGCAAATAAATGAAACGGTGGAAAGCTGAACTGACCTTCAACCAACGTTTGTTTCTGCCCCTGCTAGCAAGTCAACTTTTTGATTGACATTGCTAAATTTGAACGCTTTTCACTTCCTATGGCCTCATAGCTTAGCGGTAAGATGTCACGTTTTCTTTCACTTTTTTTTCTGCCTTCAGGTTCGTCATGGGTTCGAGCCTTTCTCCCTACTAACACTTTTTTTTTTCTCTTACACCTCCAAACACTCGGGCAACGTCGGGTACCCCTGCTAGTATATATATATATATATAAAGGAATTAAACCTTTATTTTAATCCAGGAATAACTATTTTCTTTTCTCTATAATGTGGGCTTTGTTAAACGTTTGTCACCGACTTTCTACATTTTGCAGTTTCTTCTTTTCGCTTATCTTCGTCACGCTCTTGATTTTCTTTCAGCTTGATTTCCTTCGTTAATCTTTTATCACTTTTCTAGTTAAAAAAATGTTCATATGAATCAGCATATTATGACTTTTTTTTTTTTTTTTGATTTTAGACCATCTCGACTTTGTTGTCAGCACTAGTTTATCTGATTCTTTCTTGTGAACGATCATGTGAAAGTTGCCTTTGTAACCTTGAAGGAATGATAGTTTAGACAACACAGTGGCATCTTTACGAGAGTGTATTTACAGAAATAGTATGTTACAGAAAGTCTGCATCCGATACTGTGGCTATGGCTGCCACCATTTAACTCTGAGACACTATGAATAGAAATACAGCTAAGTTGTAACTATTCATAGTGTCTGAAAATTTAATATACACTCGAAATAGAGTAGATCAGCCATAATAGTTGTCAATGTCCACAAGTGTTGATGCAAAAAGAGAGTTGGAGGTATTCCTTCTACAAGCAAATCTCTACTCTCACCAATACCCATCAGACACCCAGAAAACTTTTCATAATTTTTTCACAATATTGTTATCAATCTCCATGAGTATTGATACAAAGAGAGAGTAGAAGGTTTTCCTTCTACAAGCAAATCTCTACTCTCACGAATACCCGTCAGACATCCAGAAAATTTTTCATAATTTTTTCACAATATTGTTATCAATCTCCATGAGTATTGATACAAAGAGAGAGTAGGAGGTTTTCCTTCTACAACCAAATCTCTACTCTCACCAATACCCGTCAGACACCCAGAAAATTTTTTTACAATTTTTTCACGATACTGTTATTAACAACTATAAATGTTGATGCAAAGAAAGAGGAGATACTTCTACAAGTAAATCTCTGCTCTCACTGACAAACACGTTGAAGATTTTTCATTCAAAATATAATCTGAAAAAGGCTTTATCTTCTTTGAGAAATCACATGGCGCTGCACAAGGTCGGTTTCTTTTTGTAATTCTTGAGGTAGACATTTTTGTTAGCTAGCCTTGTAATCCATTTTCTTTCTTTTTGGTTAACCGATTTGGAGTCTAGGTAATTGAATGCTGGTAGTAGGGTTTCTTTCAGAATTAGTTTGTTTTGAAGTGATTCTATCATTCTCTCTCTTTTTATTATTGTGTTAGCTCTTTACATCAAGTGACGTCATACCTTTTCAGGAGCATCTCCAAAATATATAAATAAATAAAGTAGAAGCACTCAGCCAAAAATTGAAAAATACAAGTTTGAAAAATATTTATTTGAACGCACATGATTGTCACAAAATTTATTGCAATATGAAAATATGAAAATAATAAACTCGTAAAAACATTTCTAAACAATCGAATAATAATGCAAGTTAAATTCAGATCAATTAAAGAGAATTTTGCATACTTACCTATTTTTCTGTCAGTTTTTAACTCGGATGAAAATATGTTGTTGCCAGCATGCTGGTCATTTAAAAAAAAGGACGGTGTTGAGGTTGAAATTCGTCTGCTGTTGCCATTAATTTACTTGACTTATTCTGAAATCAGGTACATATAAAAAGAAAACAAAAAAAAAAAAACAAGTGAAGGTTGCCAGTATCCATAAGTGTTTACATAAAAGAACTGTGAATGGCTGAAGTATTCCAAAGACTTAATTGCCAATTAGTGGAGGGGGGGGCTCATTCATGCAAAACGCAGTGAACTTATTTAGACGGTGTCAATGTTAAAAGTTCCTCTTGTTAATGAATGAATGAATCAACCGTCAGAACAACGAAGACCATCTGATCATCCTAGGAATGGATGGATGACACGTGCAAGAAGCTTGTGCAGAGTCAGCCTCACTATTTCGTCCCAACCAGCCAGATTCAGCAGAAGAACAGGATTGAGACAGGTCGGATGCTGGAGTTGCCGGAAGTGTTAACGTCCTCCTACACACAGCGCCTGTTCCTATTTACAATGTCTCCCCATGGGACAGAGTTAGACACCAGGGTCGTTTTTTTTAATGTGGAGAAAAGGAACAAAAATAAAAATTGTCTCAGTCGTGAAGGATTTCTCCTCCACTGACAGAGAACAAAAAAATTGAAGTGCAGCATCTGAAGAACAGATGGTATTTATTTGCTCCCCCACCGAGCAAATTAGGCACAAGGCCAATTTTTAATGTGAGGAGTGAAGGGAGGGGGAAGGGAAAAAGGGGGACCAGCTTCCGAGAGGTGGGAAATAGGAGCTGGTTAAAGGTCAGGCATGTGGGGTTGCCCCCACATCTGGTCTTTGCTTGTCATAGCTAATCATAGCTTGCAGTATCTGCCGGAACAAATACTACACTTTGATCTTACAGCGCCTGTTACTCCCAAATGATTACCCATTTGATATTGGCCAGGATCAACGTTGTTTAACTTCTATGATCTAACAAAAACCGGTGTGTCAATGTGATTATGCTGTTAATTAATACTGAAAAAGGGCAATGTGGAAACTGAGAGCTCCCTTCTGTAGATTAATACCGGCCAAGCAAAGGGGGAATAACTCATAGACAATTACTTGTATATAAACTTTACATGTTTGATTTTTATATAATTTTTTTTTTTTTTTTTTTTTTTTTTTATCCACTAACTGTATCATTTCTCTCTTTCAGATGTGATTTCTGCAAGTTATTGAATTTTTCTAATTCGGGTATTTCAAAGTATTTTCAATAATAACCAGATTTTAATTGTTTTATTTTATTTTATATTTTGCCTGGTCTTAGTTTATTTTTTAAATTTTTGTTGTCAATGTACGTGCTGTGTCTGTGTCCTGTACAGCTCCGGTGTTTCATGTACATATTTGGCATCATGCAAGGGAATTGGATGCATCGAAATTGTAAATTTTTGTTATTGGTTTTTATTGCACGTCAACTTACATTGAGTCATTTTTTTTTTTCATCCCAAACTATATATATGCTTTCTATATGATTTGTTTGTCGATCAAATTGTTTTTGTAGATGCATATTTTGCAAAACAAATAGGCTGTAAATGCTAGTTTCTATTTAAATGTATAAATGGAAACCTAATGGGTGCTACGATTATGGAGTAGAGTGGACCTGGGAGTAATATCAATTAAGGGATGACTCATCAAATTGGGGCTTCCTCATTGGTTCATTTTGGTTATGTTTTCTACATATTTTGTCCAATATATATTTGTCTTTACTCCTATTACCTGGCACTCCTTAAGTAGGTTATATTCACGGCAGTCTAGGATATGTCCTCGACAGTCTGACAGTCTTGGTTATTTTTGAGCAGGGAATAACCTATACATCTATCGGGCTGAGGTTTGGTTTTGGGTAGTTCCTCCTGAAGAATGCTGATGGGACTGCCAAATCAATTTTTAAAAGGCTAGAGTACTCCTCCTTTAAGGGTGCTGGCTTGACTCTTCACACCTTCCAACCTTGTGTCACATCTTCTTGCAATGGGAAGGAAGTAAATACCTACCCTCTATTTTTTTTTAAGCAAGAAAGAACCCCCTCCCTTTTATATTGATGGGTCAATATTAAGATCAAAAACCATTCGAGAATAAGGCTTAAATGACATGGAATGATTGCCAGTCGTAAGGTTAAGAATCTCAGGAGACGATTGGGAATGGTTAACAGAATGAAGTAAGTTCGATAACTTGTAGGGATGGTTTATGACTGGAATCTGTTGACAATATTGGATTTGTGTAACAGGGTGTGAACCCACATATGGCGGCTATATGCAAATACCGAGCCGTGTGTAAAATGACGTCATGGTTAGGAAAAAGAAAAAATACTATAAAAAGAAGAGAGAGACATTAGAGCAGACGATCACATCCAGGACAATAAGGATCACATTAGAGAAGATCATGTTAGAGATGTGGGTGACGTCACAGCCATAACAAGAAGTCACGACTGGTGGGAGAATGAGGAATAAAGGCCGTTTCTTAAAACCTGGAACAGGTTGAAGTTCTTTCCTCTTTCCTGTTCTTTGTTTCCTTTGCGACTGAGTCTACAACGCTGGTTCAGTAACCATCAAAAGGACTTGTCAAAGCTCTCAGTTCCACAGGTTATCAGTCTTCGACGGCAGAATCACAATTGGTTAGCCATCTCGTGTGACCTTGTTCAAAACTAATCTGCATGAACACCCTTGATTCAGAATGGAATGCAGGAAAGAAGCCAGTTTACTCCTGCCCAGGCTAAATGTTATTGCAACAACAACAGAAAAGTATTCTTAAAGAATTTCTTCATTTCAATTTGAAGACGTGCATATTATAATCTGCACGGACAATAATTTTTTAGTAAACAAATTTATGGAGATTTTTCTTGCATTGTAAATATGATATATTTGAAGTTTTAAGTGGGTTATGCTCTAATAACCCTCTTAGAGTTGCGCTTAGATATTCGTCCAAACTTCCATTGTCTTCTCAAGTCAATTTTTACATAAAAATACACTTTTAAATTATATGTAGATTTTCTAATGTTTCTTTATATAGGAAACTCGCATACATATTGACATTGAGTTATATATATAACTGGCTCCTTCAGTCTTTAACTATGAATATCCACCGTAGGGGTGCCTGCGCATGAAATTTTTGTGGCAACAGGTGCGTAATCTCCAACCACACCTGTCCTGAATCGACATTTTTAAATATCAGTGGCAAGTAAAGTGTATGTTCAGGACGACTGGAAACAAATGCCTATATATATATATATATATATATATATATATATATATATATATATATATATATATATATACTAGGTTAAAAATATTCAAAAAGTAAAAAAATATAGAATTTTAAACGAGGTTGTTGATAGTGCTTGATTTAAAAAAGCAAGCTATTATTTTATTCAATTAAGGTAAACAAAATTACCATAAATCGCTCCAATAAGTCTATTGTTTTAGTCTTAAAAGACAGCCAGGCGACAATGTACCTCTGTTCTTATTCAAGGCCAGTTCATATATATATATGTATATATATATATATATAGTAATTTATAAAATATATATGGCGATTAAGCTACACTGAATATTCTGCGTTTCATCCACTATAGGATTCGTCAGGCTTATGCGCGAATTCTGTGGTTGTTTCTTGTTTTTATATATGTTGAGGATTTTTGTTAGCCAATCAGCTTTCTAGTATCCACCGCGCCCCTTCCTATCAGCCAATGGGCATGCATTTTATCGAACAAAGGATCTGTTTTAGAACTAGGTTAGTGGTTTAAGGTAGACGTTTTTCTCCCTTTTTTTTTTTTTTAATTTTTTTATATATATATAAATATACATATATGTACACACATACATGCGCACATACATACATATATATATATATATATATGTGTGATCGCTTATGTATATTCATATTTATTTGTTTGTTTTCTATTGTTTTTGTTAGTTTTAAAGCTATTTTGTATCGCTATCCTTGAGTAAGTTTTATTTTGTGAACATAGTTGTTTGCTATTTCTCGTCTACAGTTTAATAGATTTTGGGGTTCTTTAAAGTACAGGATAGCAAATTTTTCATGGAGGCATAATTTACATGGACCGTCTAAATGTTTGCACATGGTAGCTTGTCTTATTATTTTCCATTCGACTACCGGCGAATGTCCGCTTTCTTTGAGTTCCCAGTATTTATTCGCTAGTGTTGTTTTTATACGGTGTTTTTTATTTTTGAATGTACTTTTGTGGTCATAGTATTGTATTGAGCACTTTTGAAGTAAATACTTAAAGTTTACGCATAAATCTATACTTTCGTATATTAATTTTATGTGAGTAAATGAAGTAGTTATATATATAAAATTACAGGTTAAAGGTATTCAAAGATGAAAACTAATGAATTTTACAAGGTTATTATTGCTATTCAATAAAAAAAAAAATAGCAAGATATACTTTTATTTATATTCAGATAAACATTTTACATGGTGTACTGTAAAATATTTGTTTGAATAGAAATAAAAGTGTATGTGTATATATATATATATATACACTTTTACTGTGTATGTATGTGTGTATATATATATATATATATATATATATATATATATATATATATATATATATATATATAAATACATACATACATACATACACAGTCTTATTTGTAATATTCCGAATTTTACTGGGTTTATATAATTGAAAATTCAGTAATCGTTCATATACCAATAAATTTTAAGTAAAAAAGAGATGACTTAAACTGTAAGCTACAAAATTATCATATTTCATAATTGAACATTCATATATCGTTTTAACAAAAACCAAGACATCAAAGAATGGGTTGATAGCAACAAATAATGTATTTCATCGTTAGTTACAAATTTTTCAAGACTATTCGGACAAATTCAAACATTATGTCGTTTGAAAAATTTCACAAGAACAGCCTTTCTTCAGACTTATTGAATAAAAAACACTTTAACAATAAAACATTATGGAAACCATAAAAAAAGAAAACCATAGAAAAAGAAAACAAGCGAAAATATTTTACCTATATCTTATCCTTACAAAGTATACTTTGCTTTCACTTTTTTTCTTTTCTGTTTTTTTTTTTTAATAAAAAAATGGTTTCCATAATGTTTTATTGTTAAAGTGTTTTTTATTCAATAAGTCTGAAGAAAGGCTGTTCTTGTGAAAATTTTCAAACGACATAATGTTTGGATTTGTCCATTTGTCCGAATAGTCTTGAAACAATTGTAACTAATGATGAAATACACTATTTGTTGCTATCAATCCATTCTTTGATGCCTTGGTTTTGGTTAAAACGATATATATATATATATATATATATATATATATATATATATATATATATATATATATATATATTAGAATAAGTTAAGGAAATAATGCGTAAAGTTACATAGAAACTTTATTACATTATCAAGTCAATAAGAGTTACTGAAAGAGGAATAAGGAGGAAACCTTTTTAGGCCATGGTATTTTGAATCTAAATGCTTCTCATCAGAAGAGGAGAAAAAGCCGGCATTATACAAAAGTAAAGGTAAAAAGACAATACCGACTTTGAAAACATTCAGATTAGAAGTGGAGAATTATTTTTAGATTAGGATATATATGTACACTCTAACCCTTATCCTCGAGTGGCCTCTTGGCCTTGATAAGTGGTGATTCCTTTGGAATATATATATATATATATATATATATATATATAGATCATCATGAAAAGAAAAATACTTATGAAAATGAATAAATTACTGATGATGAAAATAACGAATATGAAATCAGAATTCAACTCAATTTTTATACAATTCAGCTGATTACCTATAATGTGTCAGCGAGCAGCCATTACGGAAAGAATTATTTTTAGATTAGGATATATATGTACACTCTAACCCTTATCCTCGAGTGGCCTCTTGGCCTTGATAAGTAGTGATTCCTTTGGAATATATATATATATATATATATATATATATATATATATATATATATAGATCATCATGAAAAGAAAAATACTTATGAAAATGAATAAATTACTGATGATGAAAATAACGAATATGAAATCAGAATTCAACTCAATTTTTATACAATTCAGCTGATTACCTATAATGTGTCAGCGAGCAGCCATTACGGAAAGTTGTTGGGATCGAGAAAATAAACATAATTCTCCACTTGGAAATTTATAATTTTTAAAATTCTCTCTTTCTTTCTCTGGATAAAACTAAACGAAACTTTTATGAGCAAAGTTTCTTTCCTAAAACTACCTATCAGTGGAACACAATATCATGAGGTTGCTCTCCAATTTTAAGTTTTTACGTTAATCAAATTCTACCCAATCTTCACCATTGCCCATCATCACGGTGTTGTCTCACCGAGCAGCTGACACTCATTAACCTTTATCCTTGAGTGACCTTTGAGCCTTGATCAGTGGCGACCCCCCCCCCCAAAAAAAAAAGAAAAAAATTTAACCTGCAATGAAGGCTAAATGATCTGCTTTCATGATGAAGATTCTAAGAAATCTGAGAACTTGATTTCGTTTTAGGACTTTTCCGACATATCCATTGGTTGATATATTTTCTCTGTTCTACTGTATGTTCTCAAGGATTTTCTTCATTTCTTTATTCTTGTATTTTCATGCCAATGCACCTTATTCTTTATTTGGTATGTCTCATAGAAAAATAGTTTCTTATATATTTTATTATTTTCTAGTTTTTATCCTTTTTTGTCCTTTTTTCTGCATGTTTTTTTTTTTTAACATAAAACACTGTTTATCTTGTATATATTTTCGTTGTCTGTTTCATAAAAGTCTACTTTTGTCTTACTTTATTATTTATTATTAAATGTAACAGTTTATACTCACTGTTTCGGAGGTATTGGTAAAGTACCTGGGTATGTCAATTTCCATCGTTGCCAAAAAAAAAAAATATATATATTTGAAATTTTTGTAAAGATGAATCAAATGTCACTGGTATTGTCGTATGGAACGTTTATCATCCTGAATTAACTGTTGCAGAGGCACGAATGTCCTAAATTGCAGTAAGGTTGGCCGGCCAATGAAAACGTGGAAGCAACTGACTGAAAAACACTTCAGAGTGAAATTTGGAGACTGATTTGCCGAATCGTGAGAAGTGGAGAGTGAGTTTGCATAATATCAAAAAAAAAAAAAAAAAAAAAAAAGGAAGAAAAAGTCTGAACCCTGGAAACACGAGTAGTTAATAAAACATGTTAAAAACACTTTGAAAAAGAGTCAAAAACACATTTAATTTTAAAAAAGGAAGCACAGAATAAGTGTCTTAATCTGCGGAGTTTCGAAGAAATACTTTCCTTCTCATCAGAGGGTACGATTTAGCAAAATGTGGGATCGGATTTTGCTTGCAAAAGTATTTAATGAAACTACAAGTAAGTCATTCTTGGTAACAAATAGTGAAGGAAAGGGAATATGGTGAAGAAAAAAGTGATTTCACATGAATGGATAGTCTGGTGAAGGGTAAAATATCCAATAACGGTAAAATACAAAAAAGTTGATTAAATTTCCATTTCCACAAATAAAATCCAAGGGAATCGCGTAATTGGAAGATGGTCCAAAGTAATCCAAAAGGCAGAAATCCGTGGAATAATTCACAAATTCACAAGGAAACGGGAATGAGTCCAAATAATATTATTAAAAGAAAGATAAGATGTGCGTAGAAAAAGAAATGGAATAATTTAAAACACGACTGTCAAGGCTGGGTTGATTTAAGAAAAATTTATATTAAATTAAATTAAATTAAATTTATATTAAATTTAAGTATTAAATTAAATTTATATATATATATATATATATATATATATATATATATATATATATACAGCATTTTTTCTCTTAGGCATATTTCATTAAATAAGATAGACATATATATATATATATTTTTTTATCCTTTCCAACTTATGAATAACGGTCTTCACTTCTGGCAGGAAATAATTAAAATAATTAACAAATGAAAAAATATACTCGTTTAGAAAACAAAAATAATAATAATAATAAAACAATTATATAAATTGCTCAAAAGCAGTGAGATTAATCTATCTGTGACGATGAATCAGAAGGATTATAAAGTACTCGGACTTGTAATAAATATGGCGATTACATCAGCCAGTTCCTGCCATAAGTGAAGACTGTTCTTTGGAAATTGGAAAAAATCAAAAATAGAATTAATAGACAAAAAAAACGCTTGTTTTATTTAATGATATATAATATCATTCAAATACTACAGTGTTTGAATATATGGTTAAGTGGCAGTTTTAGTCATTTAGAACTGCTTTAAAGCTTCACCACTCACTCATTTTTCGACCAAATTTCAAACAGTTTATAGATCACCTTCTCAGCTATATTGCAAAAAAAAAAAAAAAAATCAATTTTCGTTCAGTAAAACAAAAGTTATGATGAATTTACCGGTGTTCAAAACCATAAAAATATGTAAGCAAGCGAGTGACGCTTTTTAGGACTGGTTTCCATAGCAACCACATCGCGTCAGTGACTACTGTTGCTACTAATTCACTGCTGTCACGAAAAGAGAAGTAACAAGTGAACAAAGAGTGAAAGCATGTAAGGGAGATAATTGGGGGGATTTTATTGAAAGCAGTACATTGTTTATGGGAGCAAAACAACAAAAAAAAAAAAAAATAAGACTGAAATTAAACAAAGAACAAGTGAATTTATTGGAAGCATGAAAAAATCATGGATTACAGTAGAAAATGCCAGCATGAAAAGTAGTATGGTTAAGCTTAAACATGGAAAAGTAAAGGACTAGTTGTTAAAACTGGAAAAGAAAAGGACAAGATATTCTAGTAAAAATATAATAAATTTCTAACTTAAAATATTGCAGCATTAAGAATTTTTAAAAAATTTTTTGAATTCACTTTTACACCATAAAATATTGCAGCATTAAAAATTTATTAGAAATTTATTATATTGTTATTAGAATATCTTGTCCTTTTCTTTTCCAGTTTTAACAACTAGTCCTTTACTGTTCCATGTTTAAGCTTAACCATATCACTTTTCATACTCACATTTTTCTATTGTAATATATATATATATATATATATATATATATATATATATATATATATATATATATTTATATATATATAATCAGTGATGTTATAATTTTTATTAAAGACTTCATTTAAAAATAAAAATAATGATTTATAACTGACATTAATTTCATAAAAGAGATTAACCATAAATTTATATTTATTTTTTTTTACTTTGATTCACCCCTAACATTGCCAGTATTGTTAATTAGGGGTCATATCTACATGAGAATCCCGAGTAGGGAGTTGTGCAGCAAGATGTTTGTTCATATTGCATTTAAATTTCTGCATGTTGGTACAGTCTGGGAAGCAGTGATTAGAGATGGAATTTCAAAGACAAGCAATACAAGGAAAAAATTCAATTAGAGTAAAAATCCCTCCAGCATATGGGGACCTATAAAGTGAAGGGGTAGGATTTTGCTGGCTGATGGGTTAGTCAGTGGTATTTATGCTGAAGGGGAATCAGTGCTGCAAGTTTGTTGGAGTCCATTCCATTAAAGCACAAGGACAAGCACTCACTGTAGTAATGGAACAGGGGCTGTAGGTTGTTAGCGTGGGACCTATAAGTTTACAGACAATTTTCTATGGATCCTGTCCAACTGGGAGAGACTAGAGGTTGGTGTACAAGCATGATTAGCATAAATAATTCAATAAGTATATATCAAAGTATAAATTTTATGAAATTACTCTTGATTTTGCCAAATTTAGTCGATTTAATTGAATGAAGAAGTTTTCTTTTATAACTAAGTTTCTCATTTCGTACTGTTTTTGTTTTCATCTTTAGCTTTTTTTCGTTTTCCTAATCCCATTTATTTACATAATGATTTTCTATTCATTCAACGTCACTTTTCTATTGTTTAAGGGTCAGACGATTTTTTTTCTTTTTTTTAATTTTTTTTTTTTTTATATTATGCAAACTCATTCTCCTCCTTCTTATGATTCAGCAGATCAGCAGTCTCCAAATTTCACGGTCCTGGATATGTCCTTAAACTATATTCGATGATGAGGCCCCAGCTTGCGAGCTTTGGGGAGTGCGGAGCCACCCTTTAATTGCCATTGCTCCCAGGTCCACTCTGACCTGGACTGGTAGTACCTGTTAGGGTCCCAACTATGGGTTAAATAGAAACCGACTTAAAAAATAACAAAAACAAATATACTCAATTAAAGAATTGTTCTTCAAAATCACTGGATTCGGCATTAAATAACCTGAAAAGGGTTGATATGCCGTAAAACAAAAACAACCAATCAAATTTCACTGCGAGGTCTTTTTCAGTCAAGCTCTTTCTTATACCCTAGCTAAAAAAAAAAAAAAAAGAGACTAGTTGTTGGTGCACCGGTCCAGATGTGACAACAGAATAATACCATGCATGGGCGACTGGTGGCTTTGCAAAGATATAAGATGCTGGTAAGTGTGAGAATTTGTCCAACATACATAGGCATGCAAGCTTTCGGCTAAGATCAAAGTGTAGTAGTAGGCGGATCGTCCCCATCGTCCACAACCTTAAAATGCAACTTATGCAATAGTCAATAAAATTTGCAATCCTTTCTGAAATCCAAGTGAGGCATAGACTGAAGTTTATTTGCAGCAAATATGAGTAATGTCTAAAGGTCACGGCCAAAGAAAAACGCGAGAAAAGTTCTATATCGGCATTAAAAATGGTTTTATGTTGTTGCTTTTGTTATATATTAATGAATGAGGAATCATTTCCATTTAAAATCTATTTAGTATTATTATGCATGTAAAATTGAGAAAAGCACTCTTGAAAAGTGTAAACATTATGTGAATAAGGTAAATTAAAACAAAATGGCCACCGAATTTGACCTGATGTGTTGTTTATATAAAAACGGAACTCGAAATGATTCCTCATTGAATAATAATAATAATGATAATAATAATAATAATAATAATAATAATAATAATAATAATATAATAATAATAATAATAATCTTATTTCCTTTAATAATTACAAGAAAGCTGCTCAACCACTAATAGCCATGGTTAATAATACATTACCTGAAAGTACTCCGTCCAAACTCCTCGGCTTAACGTTCACGGGGAACATGAGTTGGAACAGATACATTGAGGGCATTGCCAAGGCTGCTGCAAAGAAGGTGGGCTCTTTCTACCATGCTAGAAAGTTACTTTTGCCTGAGAGTATCCTGTACCTCTACACGGCATTCGCCCATGGATGGAGTATAGTTCCCACATTTGGGCTGGTGCATCTGCTACTAGTCGCTCCCTCTTAGACAGTCCAAAAGAGTATCTAATATATCCCACACTATCAGCTAGGTTTCAACTGCTGTCCCATCAATGAAGTGTAGCAGCACTGTTTGTTTTACAAGTATTTTAGTGGTAGGTGCTCTGATAAATTACAAGCCCTTGTCCCTCCTTGACGTAAATACCCTCGAAAAACCCGACAAGCAGCAAAATCCCACCCCTACACAGTAGAAATCCTTAAATGTAAGAAAGTCTTCTACTATAATAGATTTTTTTCCCTAGGACTACTAGACATTGGAATTCTCTTCCGAGTTCCTGCTTCCCGGACTGTACTGACATGCAGAAGTTCAAGTCTAATGTAAACAGAAATCTGACTGCTCAACTCCCTACATAGTATCCCTGAAAATTATGTCACAGATAGTAGCCTCCTACATCAAAGTACCACTGTGCCATGTTTTGGGTGAAAATGTAATCTATCTATCTATCTATCTATCTATCTATCTATCTATCTATAAAAGTGAATGTGTCTGTGTATCTGTGTGTCTGTCTGTGTGTGTGTACATTTCTCTACGCAATAACTCTGTCAATTTTAAGTCTACAGACTCGAAATTTGATATACAGGGTACTGAGATTTGGGAAAATCTTTGTGATCGGTTTTCGGCCAGAAATTTGGCTGTTAAGGGGGTCAAAGTTCAACGATTTGACCTTTGAGAACTCTACGAAACTCCTCCGACAATTTTGGGTCTAAACACTTGAAATTTTAGATATAGTTTCCTTGGACATGGATCTAACTTAATAATTTTATTTGAGCTCAAAACAATTAATGTCAAGGGGTCAGAATAGAGGTCAAAATTTAAAAAATTGACCGCTTTTTTTTTTTTTTTTTTTTTTTTTTTTTTTGCTCAACATACACCTCCAAACACCCGGGCAACGCCTGGCTGAAATGCTAGTATATCTATAAAAGTGAAATTGTCTGTGTGTGTACATTTCCCTACCAAATTACTCTGTTAATTTTCAGTCTACAGACTCGAGATGTGACAAAAGGGGTATTGAGATTAAGGAAAATCTTTTTAATTGGTTTTCGGCTAGAAATTTGGCTGTCAAGGAGTCAAAGTTTAATGATTGGACCTTTGAAAACTCTACCAAACTCCTGCCAATTTTGGGCCCAAACACTTGAAATTTTAAATATAAGTTACTTGAACATGGATCACACTTTTTAATTTGATTTGAGCACAAAACAATAAATGTTAAGGGGTTAAAATTGAGGTCAAAGTTGCAAAAGAAATTGGACCTCTCAGCCAATTTTTGGTCTAAACATTTGAAATTTTACATAAAGTGTATTCAAACATAGGGCAATCTTTTTAATTGATTTTTGGTCGAAAATTTGGCTACCAAGGGGTCAAAGTTCAAAAAGATTTGATCTTTGCGGTCGCTAGCAAATTTCAGAAAATTTTTAGTCTATACATTTGAAATTTTACATAAAAGGTATTCAGACATGCGGCAAGTATTTTAATCAGTTTTGGGGCGAAAATTTGGATGTCAAGAGGTCAAAGTTGAAAGAGTTGACCATTGCAGACTCTACCGAACTCCTCCGCCAATTTTTAGCCTAAACACTTGAAATTTTAATTGTAGGTTACCTGGACATGAGTCAAACTTTTTAATATATATATATATATATATATATATATATATATATATATATATATATATATATATATATATATATATATATATATATATATATATATATCCATTCACGTAAAATCACTCTTTTTCTTCAGCCCATTCCCTCTGTTTCACTTTTTGTTATCAAGATCTTACTTGTAGTTTCATTAAATACTTTTGTAAGCAAAATCCGATACCGCATTTTGCTAACTCCTACCCTCTGATGAGAAGGAAAGTATTTATTCGAAACTCCGCGGATTAAGGACTATCCACTTATTTAGTGTTTCCTTTTTAAAATTTAATGTTTTTAACTCTTTTTCAAAGTGTTTTTTAACATGTTTTATTAACTATTTGTTCTTTATATATATATATATATATATATATATATATATATATATATATATATATATATATATATATATATATACACACACACACACACACATACACACGAAGTTATGAAGAGTGCATAGGGTCTGAGCAAAAGCTGGGCTAGTAAAAAAATAAAAATTAAAACTTTTTTTTTTTTTTTTAAATATTTTTAATGGTTCATACAAAATTTCTCTTGCGTTCTCTGACCGCGATCTTTAAACATTACACAAATATGATTGGATTGTGGAAAGGATTCTAAATTTAATTAACGATTTCATGGGTGTCATGTTGTTTATTGGGGGTGGGTGGGGGGTTACTCTGTAGTATGTAGTGTCACTCTGATATCGTGGCAATCCTAGCGTAAATGAGTTTTATTTCCGTTTAGTATTCAAGGCCAGTCTCCCGCCACCCGCAATTGATTTGATTAACACGTGTCATGCATCAATTGTCCAATAAAAACGACTGTTGTGGTTCGGCCTCTCCCCACCTCCCACAGTCAAATACTCGCTCGATCTATATGCCCCCTCTCTCTCCTCCTCTGTCTGTCTGTGTGTCTGTGTGTGTGTCTCTCTTTCTTTCTTTCTCTCTCTCTCTCTCTCTCTCTCTCTCTCTCTCTCTCTCTCTCTCTCTCTCTCTCTCTCTCGATGATTTAAACATAGAAGAGAAAAAGATTAGGCACGTTTTAGTAAATGGATGATTGGTTTATGTTTGGGTGGACATGGGAAAAGGCAAGTGGAGGTAGGGGGAAAAGGTGAACTTTATTGATGATCATGGTGATGATGATGATGAAATTGGCAATTCAATATTTTTTGTGTTAAATCCACCTTTAGGGCAGGTGCATGGATTAGACTCGGAAGGTCGTGTTTATTGCTAAAGTAGACAGGGGTGGGGTGGGGTGTATAAGAAGAATGACAAGATTAACTGGGAGAGATGAAAAGAAAAGAAACATGAATAGTTTAATCATTCTAAGAAAAAAAAAAAATCCATGAAGACGGAAAACGAATGGAAAAAACGGAAACAGATTTTCTGGTTTGTCTACTCTATGGCATATCAATCCTTTTCGCGTCATGTGATGCTTGAATTATTGTTGCCATATTTCGGCTAGTGTATCGACCACTAGCCTCTCTCTCTTGGACAGGGTACAAAAAAAAAAAAAAAAAAAAAAAAAAAAACGAAAAAAAAAAACGAAAAGAAGAATTTATAAACTAACTAGCGGGTGTTTCGAGGTGTGTGTGGTTTTGGGTAAATCAAAACACCCGGGTGTTTGTGTCGGGGGCGGGGGGTAAAATAATAAAAAAGTTTTGGTAGGTAAGTATGAAGGATCGAACCCGAACCCTTGAGTTGAAATTGGAAATTAAAGTGTGATAAAAAAACAAACAACAACAAAAAAAAAAAAACGGACGACGTTAAACATTGGCCCACCACGAAATAGTAACGGAAACATATTTGAATTTATTTAAATATTAAAAGTTGGCAGTAGCCCGTTTTTAATGAGGTCAACTTTGACTGCAGGACAGTATTTTATTTACTGCAGGGTAGGATTTAAAATTTTTTTTTTTTTATTTCCTCAAGATGTTGTGGGGAAAACCAGCTCCCCATAAAAAGGGGATTGTCCAAATTGAATAGCAATTGTCTGATATAATGAGAAACTCCACCAAAGCTAATTGCTTTCGGACGTTTCCGGAAAAATGCCGCCAGAATTAGTTTCGCTTTTATTATACAAAAAAGCTTAATGCACATGCGACGATCGAAAAATGTTGAATATTTATCTTTTCAAAGTCGAGCAAATTAAATAGACAGGCGACCCTCGTTGTTAACTCTTAGATATTATCATTTAGACGTGATATAAAAAGTTTTAAGAAGGAAGGAGCCGACCGAGAAGTCGAAAAAAGCCTTTACAGACATACACAAAAAGCGAACATACATACATACACACATTTTCGCTTTTATGTATATAGACTAGCGGGGGTACCCGGCGTTGCCCGGGTGTTTGGGGGTGTGTATGTAGGAGAGGGTGACCCTGTTTTAATATTATTAAAAAAAAAAAAAAAACATGATGTTAAGAAAAATTGGAAAAACCAATACAAAGCAAAACAGCGAACAAACGTAAAAAAAAGGTGTAAAAGAGGAAAAAAAGTTTAGGTAGGAAGACAGGCTCGAACCCGAAACATTGAGGCTAAGGCGGATAAAAAAATGCCCGACACGTTACCCCTACGCCAAAGAGACATATAACTGAGAACGGATAAAATTAAACCTTTAAAAACACTTGAAGGTGGTTTTAAACTAACGTCAACGTTTTCTAGGTAAAACATGACGTCATTGTCATAGTAGCAGGAGCAGAGAAAATGAAGGAACGATTTTTTCGGCACCCCTCCCTGTACAAAACTGATGATTTTAGGGTGAAGGAATTAATGTTTTTGGCCAATTTTTCAATATTTGTTGGGCGAAAGTTGGAACTTTAAAATGATACCTATCTGGCGAAAATCCGTGACCCATGTCGAAGGTTTTTGCAAGATATACAAACACACATACATACATACATACATACACACATTTTCGCTTTTATATATATATATAGATACTAGCGAGGGGTACCCGGCGTTGCCCAGGTGTTTGGAGGTGTGTGTGGAAACTCCAGGGGTGGGGGGTGGAGGGTTAAAAAAAAGTAAGTATGAGGATCGAACCCGAACCCTTGAGGCAAAGTTGTAAATTAAAGTGTGAAAAAAAAAAAAAAAAAATCGTGTGACGTTAACGATTGCCCCACCTCGAGATGCTAACGGAAACACGTTTGAATTTATTTAATTACTTGGATTTGGCAGGTGCCCGTTTTAATGAGTTAATGAGGTCAAGTTTGACTGAGAGATGGTATTCATTTACTTCGGAAGATGTTATAGGAAAAAGACTAACCCACATGCGGCGAGCGACAAATGTTGAATATTTATCTTCCCCAAATCAAGCAAATTAGATAGACAGGCGAGCTTCGTTGTTAACTTTGAGATATTACGATTTATATGTGATATAAAAAGTTTTAAAAAGTTGTGAACCGACCGACCGCTTCTCCGAAAAAAGCCTTTTGTAGACATACAGAAAAAGCGAACACACACACATACATACATACATACATACATACATACATACATACATTTTCGCTTTTATATTTATAGATGTTCCATACTGTCTGTCTGTCGCATCACCACATCCCTGTGCTTCCACGGAATGCGCTCTGATCAACACACAGCACTTGTACAAGCTCAACGTAAATACTCCCGACCCAACCAATTAGCAGCAAAATCCCACCCCATTCCCTGTAGAGCTTCCTGGATATCTTAAAAATTTCTACTCTAACAGCTTCTTTCTTCGGACAGCTTCCCTCGGAATTCTTTCCCTGCCCCCTCTTTCCCCAACCTTATAAATAATTGGAAATTTAAAAGTAATGTGAACAAACATCTGCCTTTCCAACTCCAGATCCCAGTTGCTCCTATAAATCTAGCCCCTATCACAGTACCTCCTTACATTTCAATGACAGTATGCCTTGCTTAGGGCGAAAAAAAGATTAATTGTATACAATTAGTAATATTTATTTGTATGAAGTTTAAAGGGGGGGGATAATATTTATATATAAAAAAATATTATATACAAAAAATGGCACAAGGCTTGAAATGGAGGGAGGCATTGAGAAAAGTCAGGCTTCTCCGACTTTAGCTAACCTTTACTAAATTAGTGAGACACATTCAGTAAAACATCAATTATACCAAAGGATCAACCTCCGACCGTCAGGTGTATCTTATCGAACTCGGGAATTTACACAAAATCTCAAACGGAACCCTTTATTTAATCCCCGCTCTTGTTCCACAAACCATGTCCGGATAGACGTCTTAAACAATTTGCAATTGTAGTCTTAATATCGTCTGCACTGAGGATTGAATGAAGATTGTCTACAAGTACCTGTGGTGTATCGGATAAAGTACTAAGTAAATTCAGTTCTAAGTGACACTCTTCTGGAGGTTGAAGGTTCGATTCTCATTCCGGGCAATACTAAGAATGCAATTGCGAATTGTTTAAGACTTCTACTCAGTCATGGTTGATGAAACAGGAACATGCTACCTCCGTAGATTAAGTAAAGGATTCAGTTAAAAATTCGCTGCCGATTCCCAAGTTTGACAAGCTGCACCTAAAGAACAGTTCTGAATTTTTTAGATGAGATATGAATGTTTGTATCATTGAGATTAATCGGACAATAGGTTTTCTCTTGAGTGTTATGTGCACAACGTTTCGGTCGATGTAACCTTCGACCTTCATCAGGTGTAAAAGTCACCATTTTTTTAGCAGAAAAAAAAAAAGAGGGTAACTTTGCATAAAAAAAAACGGCAGCAAGCAAAGATCCAAACTAGATTTAAAACTTTTAAACCTTAGAGTTTAGAGCTACCTTCTTCTTTTTTTTTTTTTACTGGCAAAAAAGTGGCGTCTGACGAAGGTTAAAACTAGTGTTGGGACTATTAATCGGAATCAGAAATTGGAAAAATCGGAACTTTTGGAGGTATCGAAATCGCAAAAATATGTGCCTATTTTCCGATGCCAAAAACGCTCCCTTTAATTATCTTTTTTTATTGGATTTTTTTTAAAAAACAAAATCTTCCACTACTGGTAAATAGAATAATAAGTATTTATTATTTTAATTGGAATTCATTATCGAGATGAGTATTTATTAATTTTATTTATTGGGGACTATTATCCTCATCTTTTATTAGTTGTTTCACAATGTTTCGGCCAACTATTCCTCTGGCTTTTGTCAAGTGGTAACCGTGACGGATAGGAACTCTGAATCTCCTGACTGCATTCACTGCAATTACTGCCTTCCATAGTCGTTGTAGTCTTACCACATCTTGGCCAAGTAAGCCTCTGGCCAGCTTTGGGTAGAATTGAAACCGCTATCTTCAGACAATTCTCACCTGGAACTGTAGAGATTCAACATCTCTATCAACTGCGCCACGGGCCACGAAGGGCGATCAAGGTTGAATTTTTTGGCCTTATAAATTCATGTTTATTTATTATCTGATCTTCCATGGTCGGGTCCATACCGAATGGTATATATTATTAAAAAATAACCATTTTATAATAAAATATTTACAGATTTATAGATAATCAGAATTGGTATCGGTAATTGTATCAAAATTGAGAATTTAGTACATCAGGATAAATGTTGGAATCGTCCCATCACTAGTTAAAAGTTACATTGTTTTTTAAGGTTCATTCCGATAATCATTGTTGCGTACCACAATGACCACCACTTTTAACATAAAGAATTACATTGCTTTATGTCCGGAAAATTACATTTTTGCGGAAAATGTTAATGCGATATTCGTTGTCAGCGTACCTGAAAACGTGCAAAAGTTGTCATTTTAAATGAAAAGGTTAAGGTGGAAACCAAGTCCAAAATTTATCAAAACTTTTATTTTTATTCATATTATTTGGATTCATCGGACTACTGTTCTCATCTTGAGTGCCATTTCCACAACGTTTCATTCGATGTAACCTCCAACCTTCTTCAAGTGTATCTTGTTGAACTCAGGAATGTTTTTTGTCATACTAAGGAATTTGGATGGAATTTGGAGTCCGATGAATCTAAATAATATGAATAACCAATCCTCATTTCAAAAATTAAGAAACGTTCTATTTTTATATTTGCTTTAAAAAAAAAAAGAAGCTACATTATATTAGTCATCCATACCTTAAAATTTGTCTGACGTCACTTCCGCTAAATAGCTTTGTAAACAAAGAAGTGCGATTCTTAACGAAAATACTTATAAGTCAACGGCTAGAAGTTTTACACGTTTTTAACAGGCTGTTTGCATAAGCTTCAAAGTATTAATAAACATTTGCAAGTCATTTTAAATTGTAAAAACTAAAGAAATTATGTAAGAAAAGTAACTGCTATTGCGTTTGGTTACAGTTACAGTAAGAAATAGGATTTACCGGTTAAATAATTTTAATTTCTTAACCAACCATTTAACTATGAGATGTCACTTTTATTGCCTTTGGTAACAGTTACTTATTGTACGATTTTTTGTTATGTTCTATGTATAAAAAAAAGTTAGATGTTATGTGTTGATAGGTAGTTTCTTTTTATTAACACAGTTTCAACGACTGAGCAAGCTGATCTTAGTAATTTTAACGTTTTTAAACTGTCAAGTACACTTTAAAATAGACTAAATCGTAAACATTTTTGTTTTTGTTTGAAAACGATTCCAACTTGCAATGTAAAATACAAATAAAATTCATAAAATATCGATGAAAAAAAAAGCAGAAGGGATTTAGTTTTGTTTTTATTTGCATATTTTAAACACGAAAAATTTGTTGATTAAAAAAAAAGCTTTCATGACTTTGTTTTTATTTTATTACACATGTGCAGATTTTTTCAAACAAGAAGCTGTCAACTGGATGAATGGTTTCAGTGCCCAAGCAAGACGATATGAGTTTTATAATATACTAGCAGGGGGGGGGGTATATATACTAGCAAAAGTACCCGTCGTTGACTGGGTTCAAAAACAGCCTACAGAAAATGGACTCTGATTTATGAAAGTATGATAGGTTATGAAAAGGAAGGGTTGTAAAGAGATAGCTTCGAATTTGGGGGTATCAAAACCAAAGCAAAATATGATGAAAGTAAAAATAAAATAGATAAACCCCATAATTTATTATACCATACCTGTTCACACTGAAACACTTATCACAATATTCTGTGGATCTATATTAAAAAACCTTGTTAAACTTTGTGACATATTTCCATTCTATGGAGGTCAGGCGCGAACGAACACCCCATAATTTTATACCATATTTCTTCAAACGTAAACATATCAAAGTATACATACGCAGATAGATATGAAAAGTCTTTATATATATTATATGAAAAGTCTTTGTTAAAGTTTGTGCCTTTTTCCATTCTATGGAGGCCAGGCGCGAACGCAGATCCCATTATACCATCCCTATTTAAGTTGAAACGTACTCAAAATATTCTTATGTACATCTATATCAAAAACACTTGTAAACGTTTTTTTTTAATTTTTATTTCCATACTTTGGGGGCCAGGCGCGTACGCAGACCCCACAATTTTTATGAACCACCGTTCTGCCAGATCAAACATACCCATTCCTGTGTCTCGATACATCTTCTATCATTATATGTAATCAGTTTTTTTTTAAAATAGTCAACCATATAGGAGCCTATTCGTGACCACACGCACACACCTTTATATTATAGAAGATATATATGTATATATATATATATATATATATATATATATATACTCAAATAAAAAACAATTAAATCAACACTTAGCTTTGATCTTCTCTTTTCTTTTCTTTCGGAAGATAGTTTTTTCGAAGTAAATTCTGCGACACTTTTTAAAAGTACTGTTTGAAAGAAGTTTTTAGATTGACTAAAGAAAACGCCTGCTTAGTTAATACAAGCGCAAAAGACAGCTTTTAATTTTAACCAATAAAAAACGTTATTTTTAATTATTCATAAAAATTAACATAAGCGACAAATTTTTATTTGTTTTATTTTATTTTATTTTTTTTATATTTTATAATATTTTTTTTACTTTGCAAATTATATTGAAGGAATGTACTTATTTCTAACTTCAAATGAAAAATAAAGAAGAGAAACAAAACCAATTGCAAATAAATATATGGTAAATTTTCAGATTAAGTCCACCTCCACAATTTTCTTTTAAATGACGACTTTAAAGGTTTTCGGCCAGGCTGAATACGAAAATCACCTTGAAATTTTGTAGAAATAATTAGTTATCAAGATATAAAAAGTTGTATTATGCATTTTATTCTTTGGCGGCCATCTTTGTTACATGCGTAGATTTGTTTATGGCGCGTGCACGCGCGTAAAAACGATGACCGCCAAAGAATACAATGCATAATACAACTTTTTATATCTCGATAACTAATTATTTCTGCAAAATTTCAATGCGATTTCCGTATTCAGCATAATAGAAAACTTAGAAAAGTCATCATTTAAAAGAAAATTGTGGAGGTGGACCTAATCTAAAAAAATACCAAATATATTAACAGCCAATGTGGGGTAGATAAAACCAGTCAATTATAAACTTGGTATAGTGGATAAAAGTGCTTAGGAAAATTCACTAGAATGTTAGAGGTTCAAGCCTCACTGTGGGCAACACTCAAGATACAGTTGTGAAATGCTTGCGACGTCTACCCTGATGCAACGAGAGCAGGCAACCCCATGGATTAAATAAAGGGTTCCGTTCGAAATTCCGTGCAGATTCCCGAGCACAGCTGAAAGATTTTTGAGTTTGACAAAAAGATTCTTCAGTTTAACAAAATACACTTGAAGAAGGTTGGAGGTTACATCGACCAAAACATGAAAATGACACTCAAAATGAGAACAGTTGTCTGAAGAATCCAATTAATAGGAATAAGCAAAATCCTCACCTCAAAACTTTGGAAACCTAACTTTTATGACATTTCACAAAATTAACATTTTTCTACGTCGCTCATAACCTCAATTTTGTATTTTTATTTTTTATCTTTGTGTGTGTTTTTTTATTGCTTTCAAGTATTATGTGGTCTGATCTCTTGAACTTCTTAAAAGCACCAAGTATTCCTCATTATTATGAACTCATCTAGTTATCTCTTTGAGGCCATCTCATTATTATCTTAAAGGAAAAACTCTTAATTGATTTCCACATATCTGTGTGTGTGTGTCCAACGTTCACCACTTTCTCCCATTTTTCTCTATTTCTCTCTTTCTCTCTTTCTCTCTCTCTTTCTGTAGTATCACACCCTTCTACCCCCACCTGCCCTATATTCTCAGATCCATACTATCTGCGCTCTCCTCTTTCTTTAACCCATACAAACATAAAATGTGAACAAGTATATTTTTTCTTGCTTTTTTCTTAAAAAAAAAAAAAAAAAATGACCTACTTTTAATGTAGAATATAAAGATTTTCTATGATAAAAAGCAAGGAGCTAGAGTTGGTAGCCAAAATGATTGATGGATTCCAATTCCTAAAATTTGCAGTGCCTGATTTCACCAATTTCTCCCTATCTTATACAAGATTTTGTACTTCATCTTTTACAAGATTTTATACGGCTGTTTATCTGTCCGTCCATCAGTCATAATTTATTGTATTTGTTTGGTTCCCCACAAGAGTAAAATAAAATATTACACAATGACGTTTTTAATGGGGGGCACTCTAGCAGTAGGCAAAAATTCAAATTGTTATAGTATAGAAGGGTTTCCCCTACATTGACTAAGGACAAATTAAATGTGGCATCAGCATAATAAATGTATTGTAAATTTTGTCTCATTTCAAAATATCAGAGAAATCTAAATCACTTTTAGAAATGGAAAATATTGCACAAATAGTTTATAATAAACTCCCAACAAATAAAGCGGATGCCAGGACCGAAAATCGGGACAAGAAATCTGGAAATCTTCAAACTGGTGTTCTACCAACTGACCTATTTCGACACAATTATAAATAGAGCCTTAAATATTACCTTAACAAAAATAATTATAGCTATGGCGTGACGTCATAGATTTATCATTTACGTCATGTTTCAAAACATGAATTCAAAGATAAGCAGCGTTAAAAAATAAATGATTGGTAAACAGTACCAATAGTTTTGGAAATTATTTTAATTAATCAAAGCAATTTTTTTTTTCAACTATGTATTGGCGTTAAAAACAATTTAATATAAATCTCAGTTGTCTTACTGTGTGTGTGTGTGTGTGTGTGTGTGTGTGTGTGTGTGTGTGTGTGTGTGTGTGTGTGTGTATGTTTATATGTCTCGCTAAAACTTTCGTCAGCCGCATTGGACCGTATCCATGCTAGTATTTAATATATACTAAAATTTGCAGCCGTAGGGACCATGATTCTAGTTCTATTAAAAACTAGCAGGCAATCCGGCATTGCCCAGTCGTTTCACGAGAAACACCCGTCTGGCGTAAACTACTGTCAATAATTTTCCCCACTCTTTATCTGTGCCTAAATCCAAACGTAGATTCCATGAGCAAAGCTTCTTTCTTAGAACTGCACGCCAGTGGAACTCTCTGCCGCTTGCCTGTTTCCCACCTGACTACAACTTGGACGTCTTCAAGTCCAACATAAACAAACTCCTGACAAACCGCGCCCTTAAGTAAGACACTCTATCAAAAACCCCAATACTAATGATTACTACAACACTATCTCATTGATTACTGTATACGCAATAACCCTTATCCCTGAGTGGCCTTCGGGCCTTGATAAGTGGTGACGTCCATGTAAAAAAAAAAAAAATATGCATAAGTATTATATATTCTAATTAATGCAAAATTCTTATTTTTTTATAAGCAGAAATATCGGAGGTATTAAACGTTATGTTAAATTCTTTAAAAAAAAAGAATGAAGTTAAAAAAAAAAAGAAAGAAACTAAGACATGTGCATGCGAGTATTATGTTTTTTTTCTAAACAGTTCATTCCTTGTAAGAAAAAAAAAACAAAATACTCGAGCTGAAATTGAAACCAAAAAACTAAAGACAGTGAGTTATGTACGATAGCCAGCTTGACACGATCTTTAAAAAGTGTTTTCAAACCTACTTATTCTTAACATAATGTGAACGATTTGTGTGTGCGCAGTTGTGAAATGGTTGGCAAACATAAAAATCATAAGATTTCACGGATGGGAAAACCTCACATACTAATTTTTTTAATTTTCACCCCCTTAGCAGCCTTCTCCCCCCCCCCCCGCCGCTGGAAACTGATTAAAAAGTTTTCCACATGTCTAAATACCCTATACACCAAATTTCAAGTCTGTAGATAAAAAATTCGTTGAGTATATAGGTTGTGAAATGTCCTCACACACATTCTCACTTTTATAGATATATACATTAGTATCTAACACTAATATACTGTATTATTTTGATAGTCTCTTGGTATCCCCTCTTTTATTTACTCATGTGTCACCAATTATCAAGGCAAAAAAATCACTCGAGGATAAGAGTAAATGAGAAGGACATATTGTCAGTTGAATGATGATGAATGTTATGAGATGATTGAAAATAAAATTTGTGAAAAGACGATTATGACAAGTGTTTGTTGGAATTTATTGTGTTTGAAAGATGACCATGTTGTAGATCACAGGTGATAAAAAATTGTGTGGTAACGTGTTTCACAGATGAGAAGTCGTTGGAAAGAAACTGGCCGTGGAGATTCTTTTTAATGTTAGGTACGTAAAGGAAATATGGAAAATTGGATGCTGGGTAGACCAGCAAAGTTTTACAAATAGATGGAAAGCATTTCTGCTTTAAGCAATGATTGAATGGTTTTGTAAGGATTGGTGTTGAGACAATTAATTGGAATCGGAATCAGGACGTTTTTGGGGTATCGGAATCGGAATAATTTGTGTCAATTTCCCGATGCCAAAAACGATCCCGTTAAATATATTTTTATATTTGATTTTATTTAAAACAAAAAATCTTCCACTGTTGCTAGCAATGTTAACATTTTTATTTATTTATTTATTTATTTTTACAAAGGAATCATCACTTATCAAGACCCAGAGGCGACTCGAGGATAAGGGTTAAAGCATGTACAGTAGTCAAAGGGACAATATCATAGTAATCATTAGAGGTGTAAATTTGGTAAATTGGATTACTTAAGGGGAACAGCTCATCAAGAACTTGTTTATGTTGGACTTGAAGACGGCCCTATTGTTGTCAGCTGAAAAGCAGGCAAACAAATAGTAAATATTTATTGATTTTTAATTATCACTAAAACCAAAATTTATAGATTATCCCTCGCTAGTGTATACTTATGTTTAAAAACATGTCTGCACATTTAGCACATGTTTTTACAGTAATCGGAGAAGAAATAACAACTCTATAGTTAAATATTTCGAAATTTATATAAAGAATTTGAATTGGAATCAGTAATTGTATCAGAATTGGGAATTTAATGTGGAATCGGTAGCAATATTAGAATCGTCCCATCACTAGTAAGAATAGGAGCAAGTTCTGGAATGTTATCGGAATCGGCTGTCTTGCTAACATCAAGGTTCTTGATAAGTTTGGCAACATCCAATGCAGATATATGTATATCACTTAGAGTAACACACACACACACACACACACACACACACACACACACACACACACACACACACACACACACGGTCTCTCTGTTTTGTCAGAACAAGCTGACATGAGGATACTTTTCCATAGAAGTAAACCCTGACCAAATATTCAAAATTACATAGTATTCGTAGCCCAAATAAGATCTCCTCACTATGGCTAACTTACATTAGCTTTTACGAATGGTGCACCTTCTCCAAGTAATGTTACCTCAAGTAATAGCATGAAGCTGGATACTCCACCAGACTAGATAAATTTTTTCCTGGAATCCAGTAAGACCAAGAGACCAAAACAAAAGATATGCTACAACTTATGAAAATGGTGAATTGGGGAGAGGAAAATTATGTTCTCAATTTCTTTACTAATTCAGTGTTTGATAGATAAAGAACTTTAATGGGACATTGGAATATCTATGTATCTCATATAGAGTTCAAGTGTAAGCCCTAGGTAATGGGTCCCTTGATTTCTGAAAACTGAAGTAAAATAAAATATATATATATATATATATATATATATATATATATATATATATATATATAAATCTGGTAAACAGCTGATGATTCCTGTTTTCTATTTTACAATTTAAGTTTATGCTTCACTGCGATATACTTAAATCCCCTTTCGTAATTGTGAATTTTCTAGCAGTAAGTCAGTTTATGCAAGTGCTAAGTCAGCAATATGCCGAACTTAGTTGTCTCTAGGAATTTAAACTGCATTATTTTTTCACTTATAAATTACTCAATGCTTCTTTTATATATATATATAATATTTTTGAATAAATATTGATTTTTTTATGCTTATGCAATCATCAGTGTAGAAAGTGGTATTTACTGCTGGTTGGGAGATTTGATCCCAGTCAACAAAGTCGACTTTGACTTTTGCGGGGTAGTGGCTTTCCTCCAGGCCACCAGCAATTAACATATAAATAGAAGGAAATTAAGTACTTATGAAGTCATATTGCGGGGCTGTCACAATATCAGCAGTCACGAGAGTATTTAACAACAGGAAGTCAGAATAATGCATATTCGGCAAAGTTCACCACTTTTCCTCAATTCCCTAAATAGGGTTCAACGTAAATTTCTTAAAGGGGCTTTTATAACTATAATATTAAAAAACAAAAAAAAACAAAAAACAAATATTAATAAATACTAGAAATTCTACAGGGCACTCATTCATATGCAATATATTGATGTTGGCATTCTGTAGATGTTCAGTATAAATGGAGACGCTCTGATATTATCGTAGCTATTTTGTTAAAATTGTGAAAGTATTTATCCAAGTTAGTAGGGACGTCTGGCATAGCCAGGTCGTAAAGTACACTTAAATATGATATTTTAATTCTTGCAGATTTTGTATATATATTATTATAGAGTTATATGTATTTTTATATATTATTAAGTTACAATTTCAAAAATATATCCATATGACTTGGGTTCATCAGCTTGAATCGAAACCAAATCCCAAACTTATGAATATATATATATATATATATATATATATATATATATATATATATATATATATATATAATGAAATAAGAATTACAGTTAAGTTTACCAAAATAATCCAAGATGGCAAAACTAAAGTATATTATAAATAATGAAGAGTTAATATTTATAAAGTAATCTAAACCAGATGTAAAAGCTTGATAAAGCCAAATAGGAAATAGAGCTTATAATAAGACATTGACTTTTCTATTCTAAAATTAACTTTATCACCATTCAATTTTTTTCTTCTTCTTTTTCACCCATTCTTCCAAAATCAGCCCAGCCTTGGCAGTCGTTTTAAATTCTTTTTTCTACACACATCTTATCTTCCTTTTAATAATCTTATTTGAACCCATTCCCTTTTCCTATACCCATTTCTGAATTATTCCACAGATTTCTGCCTTTAGGATTACTTTGGACCATCTTCCAATTACGCGATTCCCTTGGATTTTACTTGTGGAAATGGAAATTTAACCAACTTTTTGGATTTTTGGATTTTACCGTTATTGGATATTTTACCCTTCACCAGACTATCCATTCACATGAAATCACCTTTTTCTTCACTATATTCCCTCTGCTTCACTTTTTGTTATCAAGTAAGATCTATGACTTACTTGTTGTTCTATCAAATACTTTTGCAAGCAAAATCCGATCCCGCATTTTGCTAAATCCTATCCTCTGATGAGAAGGAAAGTATTTCTTCGAAACTCTGCAGATTAAGGACTATCCACTTATTTTGTCCTTCCTTTTTAAAATTAAATATGTTTTTAACTCTTTTTCAAAGTGTTTTTTTTAACATGTTTTATTAACTACTTGTTCTTATATAACTTTAGTTCCTTCAGCTATAATCGAAACCGAAACCAAAACTTAAGAAGAATTCTTGATAAAATTATTTATAAAAAAAATAGATTATTGGAGTGCCATCAGCTATAATCGAAACCGAAACCAAAGCTTATGAAGAATTCTTGATAAAATTATTTATAAAAAAAATAGATTACTAAGGTGCTATTAACTAAAACCGAAACCAAGACTTATGAAGAATTCTTGATAAAATTTTAAAAAGAATATAGATTATTAGAGTGCCATTAGCTATAATCGAAACCGAAACCAAAACTTATGAGAAATTCTTGGTAAAATTATTTATTCAGAATAAAGTTATCTAACAATCAACTGGTATGGAAACCTGTGATTATAAGTTTTACAAGATATTACTGGCAGTAATATTCTATAATTCTATCCCACCTAAATAAAAATTGCTCGATATACAAGATAGAGCAAATAAATCAAATTTTAGTGATTCAATGAATTTAAAAAATTTATGCCGTGAAATGTTGAAATTTCAAATCAAAAGATTTTTATTATTCTATGTAAGACAAAGAATACATTTGAAATATTATAACTCCTTATCCTATAGGATTTCGACGTCTACTATCACTTCAGAGGAGAAAATATTAGCAAATAGTTATAATGGTTTATACCTTATTTGCTAAAGTCAGTGAGACATGGAAAATCACAATTAAAAGTTGTTTAAGTATTTAAATGTCATAAGTAAGGGTAGTTAATGAAAAGGATATAAAAATTCACATCCAAATTGCATGGTGAAATCCGAAGTGAATGTCTTTGATAGCGGTGTGGTAAAATGATCCAAACTGTATTTTGAGTAATCCACATCACAAGGTAATGGTCGAAAGTAGGCATTTTCCTGGAGCAATGTAAACCATTATAACTATTTGCTAATATTTTCTCCTCTGAATAGATGGTAGAAATCGAAATCCTATAGGATAAGGAGGTATAATATTTCAAATGTATTCTTTGTCTTACATAGAATAATAAAAAAATCTTTTGATTTGAAACTTAAACATTTCACGTCATAAATTTTAAAATTCATTGAATGACTAAAAGTTGATGTAAAATTATTTATAAAAAAAATAGATGCATCAAGTGTCGTCAGCTATAATCGAAACCGAAACCAAAATTATGAAGAATTCTTAATAAAATTATTTATAAAAAAAAATTAACTGACTTGAGTGCCATCAGCTATAATCAAAACCGAAACCAAAACTTATGAAGAATTCTTGGTAAAATTATTTATTAAAAGAAATGGAAGTACATAACAATTAAATGACCCGGATGTAAGCGTGACACAAAATAGCACACACGCTATCGTATTAATTTATAGATTAATCATTTTTATGCCTGCAGACACTAGTGTATCATGCTTCTGCAATCATCAGCATAAGTAGTGGTAATTACAATGTCTGTAGTCATAATAAATTATATACTCTTTCTCTTTAACTTTGAGGTTCTTGATACGTAAAAATCATTTGACTCCTTTATCTTCTACTAAAAATAACTTTTTAGCTTTATTCAAAAGCACATTATTAGCGTAACTAATTGTTTCCTTTTTAAGTTTTTGTATTTGGCATTTTGATAGTGACATACTGAACAAATTCTAAAATTGAATAATTTCCTGACTCGTTTGTGAATGTAATTTGAAGCATTCCAAATTCCAGCAGATGACATTATATGTGATTCCTGCTATCAGGGTGGGGCTTGAGTGGGAGGGAGAGGTGCCGGAAGGTACGAATACCCATGCAGTGTAACTCCATTTGTGATAAGAAGAAAGGTAGTTGTAGTTAGAGTTAAAAATATATAAGGAGTGTCCGTAAAGTCTTGGTGTGCCCCCCCCCCCGATTAAATATGTAGATTCAGTTAAAAATATAGGTCCAATTAAATATATATATATATATATATATATATATATAGGAAATGGTAATTAATAAAAACTGAAGAAAGTGCTCAATACTGTTGTAGAGCAAATATGCGTTTTATTTTTTATTACCATATCTTTCTGTTAAGTTACATTATTATTTCAGCTACCGACATACCAAGCACCCCCCACCCTCCCCCTTGTTCCCTTCCTCTCTTTCTTCTGCCCTACTCGCCCCCCCCTCCCCGACCTCATTCACTCTTTCACTCTTTCATCCCATAATAACGAACATTTCTGTAAAAGTCTGAGGAAGCCACAGACGGCAAAAAAAAACAAAAAAACGGCCGGGTAGCTGAAACAATAATGTAACTTAACAGAAAGATACGGTAATAAAAAATAAAACGTGTGTGTGTGTGTGTGTATATATATATATATATATATATATATATATATATATATATATATATATATATATATATATATATATATAATGTTCAATAAAGTATATATGTATGTGTGTGTGTGTGTATATATATATATATATATATATATATATATATATATATGTTCAATTAAACATTTAAATTCAGAAATCTAGTAAATATAAAGTAGCTATGATAATAGCAAGAATAAAAACGCAAACAGCATTTAAATTGGAACACTTTATAGATAAATATAAAGATGAAAAAAGAAAAGAAAAAGAGTAAATGTTGTATTGTGAATAATTGGTGCAACAATAAAATAATTTTTTAATGGAAATTGCTCCAGATAAGGCATGGAGCCATTTGATGTAAGGAACTAAAAGCAAAAAAAAAAAACAAAAAAAAAAAAAAATTTCAAGATCAAAAACGAATCAACGATAAATGTTATATGGATAGATTTCGACCCAGAAAGCAGCAATAAGGGAACCGAGAGTTATGAAGCTGCTGACAGTAAACCCAATTCTGTAGCTTGACAATCTTGTAGAACAAAGCTGTGTGCCAAATCCTATCAAAAATTTGAATCGCATTTGAGTTAATGCAAGAGTGAATGCTGGGTTACAAATAATTGGCACAACAATGAAAGAATTCATTTTTTATTTGTTTATTTTATGTAAATCGCTTCGGACAAAGCATTAAGCCGCTTGAAAGAATTGTTTTTTTTTCTTTTTTTTTTACAAAGGTGTCATCACTTATCAAAGCCCAGAGGCCACTCGAGAATAAGGGTCAATGAGTGTACAGTAGTCAATGGAAAAATGTAGTAATCGTTAGTAGTGGGAATTGGGTAAATTAGATTACTTAAGAGTATGGCTCATCAAGAACTTGTTTACATTGAACTTGAAGATGACCATATTGTAGTTAGTTGGGAAGCAGGAAAATGGAACAGGCGTGCAGTTTTATTCATGAAATCTGTTTAGGTTTAAGCCAAGATAAAGAGTGGGAGGAATTATTGATAGTGGTTTCAGCTAGACAAGTATTTTTTATGAAAGTCAGGCCAGGGGAGACCATAGATTGGAGGTTAGACGAATACTTGCTATGAAAATAACGATAAAGCAGAGACAAGTTCACAACGTCTTTCCTGTGGAAAATGAGTTGTAAGGAAGAGAAAAAGGAATCCCCCACTACGCCACAAAGTGCTACCCTTTCTACCCTTCTCTCACTTATCTTTTCCCCCAACCTAAACCTGCTGGACTACTTTGTTTGATTATACGTCGAAAACATCACCAACATGACCTCCCAGAACACCAAAGCCATCCTGATCGCCGCCATCTGCCGAGTATTCACCAAGCTCCTGCCGGCACTTGTGGAAAAGGTGTGTTCCCAGTTCCGGACCTGTATCGAGGTGGTGATTGAGGCTGAAGGTGGCTACATTGAATAGATGTCAGCTCTACTACATAATCAAGTTACCTGAATTGATTTTTTCAATAAAAGTTTTAAAATGAATCTACAGTGTTATTCTCTTCAAAGGGATAATTTTATCTATCCACCCTGTAATCTTCTATGATATAAATCTCACCTATCTGTTTAAATGTACGTATGTATGTATGTTTGTATGTCTGTCTAACACTTTTGACAGAGGCGACGGATTTTCACGAGATCGGTATCGTTTTGAAGCCCGACCCTTCGGGCGACAAATATCGAAAGATTGGCTAAAAACATTAATTCCTCCACCCTCAACTGGGCACTTTTCTATATGGAGGGGTTGCATTTTTCACCGATATTTTCAAAAGTCATCCCCTCTTTTCGATTGGCTAGCCTTAATTTAAATATTTGTCACTTCCGGTTTGGTGATGGACGCAACAGCAAAGATGTCACTTTTTTTTTTTTTCACGTTCTTTTCCTTTTTCAGGTTTGAGCCTGCCTGCCTACTACCACTTTTTTTGCTCCCCCCCCAAACACCCGGGCAATGCCAGGCACTCATGCTAGTATGCTAATATATATCATATTTGTGCATTATTACTTGCTAACATATTTAAAAAAAACGAGATTGTCCAATCAAGAAAGGTAGTGATTAATCTGATGCCACTGGTCAAAATATTTTGATATTATCTATTTTCAAATGAATTGTTCCAAAATCAAATCACTGGCTAAAACAGTACAATTTTGAATAAATACATTTCAAAAAGTAAAATTCGTTTTATGATTTGAAAAATATTAAGCTAACAATTATTTTTGTGAAAGACAGAATATTTATTGTTTGAAAAAGAATTAAATTTCTACACTTTTAAATAAGCAAGAGACGTATTATTTGTTTTCTTCGGATTACTGTTCTCATCTTGAGTGTTATTTTCGCAACATTTTAGTCGATGTAACTGCCAACCTTCTTCAGCTGCATCTTGTCAAACTCGGGAATCTGGATGAAATTTTGAACAGAACCCTTTATTTATTTCACAGGGTAGCATGTCCTTGTTCCATCAGCCATGACTGGATAGAAGTCCTAAGTAATTCGCAATTGTATTTTTCAGTCAACCACACTGAGAATTGAACCTTCAATCTTCAGGTTCAATTTTCTCCCATGAAATAATGAGTTCTATTTGAAATTTTGTCTAGATTCCTGAGTTTGACAAAAACATTTCGTGAGTTTGACAAGATAAATCTGAAGAAGAACAGCGGTTACATCGACCAAACCATTGTGAAAATGACACTCAGATGAGAACAGTTGTGTGTAGAATCCAAACAATATTAATAACCAATCGTTATCTCAAAAATTCCGAAACATTAAGAAGAGAGAGAGATATTCATTTTATTTATTTAAACAATATTAAAATGACAATGAGAATTATTTTTATGGAAAAAGAAAGTGTTTTTCAGTTTCTTTTCTTTTTTTAATAATCTTAACCCTGACAGATCTTTATTTCCAAAGCGATAGTGTTACTAACAGTAAATATATATTAATAAAGAAATTGTGTTTTAACAAAATAAATTCATATACAAAGAAAGGAGTTGTCAACTTTAAGAAAAACACTATAAAAAATAGGAAAACAACAAATGTAACAAAAGTATAAGTCCTCTGATCTTGAGCGCATGGTACAGTGGGGGAAGAGGTGGCTGGTTACTTTTAATGCATCTAAAACCAAGCTCCTATCGTTACATCATCAATGCTCTGATTTCCATCTGGCCTCAATTGAAATGGCTCTCGTCTTGGGGAGGCTCCATGATTTGACAAGCTTCTGGGTTTGACCTTTACTCCTGATCTGAAATGGAACATGCACATCAAGTCTGTTGCCAAGGTCGCTGAGAAAATGGTGGGATCCTTCTACTGCTCTAGAAGATATTTCACTACTGATGCAATTCTCTATCTATATAAAACCAAAGTACGTCCAAGGATGGAGTACTGCTGCCACATCTGGGCAGGAGCTTGACAGAGTACAAAATAGACTTCGTGGCTTTGTGGGCGATGCCCTTTTCTCTTCCCTTCAACCTCTCTCCCACAGAAGAGACGTTGCGAACATGTCTTTATTTTATCGTTATTTCCTTGGCAAGTGCTTTATCGTTATTTCCTTGGCAATCTTTTACAAAAACACCCGTCTAGCTGAAACCACTGTCAGTAATTTTCCCCACTCTTTATCTGTGCCTAAATCAAAACGTAGATTCCATGAACAAAGTTTCTTTCTTAGAAGTGCATGCCTGTGGAACTCTGACTACAACTTTGATGTCTTCAAGTCCAACATAAACAAATTCCTGATCAACCGCCCCCTTAAGTAAGACCCTTTATCAAATCTCCAATACTAACGATTACTACGATACTATCCCATTGATTACTGTACACACAATAACTCTTATTCACGAGTGGCTTCCGGGCCTTGATAAGTGGTGACCACCATTTAAAAAAAAAAAAAAAAAAGTCAAATCTTGCTAGTTGTCTGGTGATGTATTATTGTAAAAGAGCACATATGAGCACATGTGAGAAAATGAGCAGCAGCCGAAGGATAGCTGGCTAGCGAAAATATTAGCAACAGCAGCCATTAAAGCACGCATGCAAATTAGCAAGTGTGCATGAGCTTGCATCACAAGAAAAGGAGAGAAAAATAAACCATGTGGTTGAGGGGAGAAACAAGTTCTATTACGGGGAAGATGGACATGTAAATACAAGGGCTAGAAAGCACTCGCTAGTGCCAGCGTGAGGTGGCAAGGAGAGAGACTTTTAAAAAGCGTGTGTGTGTGTGTGCGGAAAGAATTTTGAAAGATAATAAAATGCGTTGTTTTGGAAGAACCACAAATAAATGTTTTTGATTTGCACAAAAAAAAAAAATGCAGTCGGATTTTTATTTCTTTCCCTTTGTTTGTTTGTTCCTGTGACGATACCCATGTTACATTATGACACTGATTTCAATTTCTACTAATGCAACAATTTGATTGGATAGTCATATTAATAGAAATTAACTGAAAGATTTATTAGGTTGGATGGAATTTGTAATTGATCCTGACTTTCTTTCTAACTAATCATATAACCAACCATATACTAAAAACTATTTTATTTCATTCTTATTTGAGTACTTTTCCGGTAGCATAATATCGGAAAAGTGCTCAAATGAGAATGAAATAGAAAGCCGAATTGGCCTTGCCTATGGAGCTTTCGGTAAACTGACGAAGTGCGTCTTCAATAATAAACACCTTTCAATAAAAACTAAACTCATCGTATACCATGCAACGGGTGTGAGACCTGGACTATATACCAAAGTGATCTCATTAAACTCAAAAAATTCCACCAACAAAAACTTTGAGCTATACTGAACATCAAATGGTATGACTATGTAACCAACACAAGCGTTCTTGAGAGAGCATACAGCTGCAGTATTGAGGCAACCACCATGAGGCACAGACTCCGTTGGTTGGGGCATATCCTCAGAATGGATGAAAACAAGCTCCCTCGACAAACCCTGTACTTGGAGCTAGCCACAGGAAAAAGACCTATTGGCCGCCCTCTATTGCGATATAAGGACCAACTCAAATCCACTCTAAAAAACACCGGATTCGATCTTCACATCTGGGAAACAACATCTTAAGATCGGTGCCTGTGTCGCCAATCCATCATACACGATACCAAAGGATATGAAGCAGAAAGAAGACTGGTGGAGATCAAGAGGCAGGCAAGAAAAAATCGTGCTGAACAACAATGCCCTCTGCCAAGCATTGCTTGCCTTCTCTGCCCATGCATATTCCATGCTCAGATTGGTCTGAGAAGCCATCTGCAATCCAAACACTGAGGGAAGAGGAAACTGAAATTCTCGGATACAAGAAATAAGCTGACGATGACTAAAAACTAAAATGAAATCGATTGGAATATCCTCTGTTTGTACTAAACATGGACTGATTAATTTTTGTAATTGACTGGCTATTCAGAATGAAATATTGATTTTGTAGGAAAAAATATATCAATGACAAAATTCAAGAAATAGCTTGGCTTAATTTTATATATTAGATAAGAATGACACTTTTTGTCAGTCTCATTTTTCTACTATTTGTTCATTTTTTTTTTTTTAATAATAGAACTAATTTGATAAAACATTCAATTTAAATTAAAAAAATATTTTGTGATCCCATTCAGTAAGGTGACTGCAGTGCAATTTGCTCCCCTCGATCTCTGCAAGCAATATCTCATAATAATCCAATCATCCATTGATTTATGTCTGTTTCTCTTTTCAGAAACCGCTGATGAATCAAAGACCAAGGAAGTTCCCAAAGTTCCTCCTAGACCTCCACCCCCAAAGCGATGTCCTCCTCCTGTGCCTGCAAAGCAACCTGTGGCACACAAGCCACCAGAAGTGGACAAAAAGAAAAAGTAAGTTTGTTTGTTTCTTTTTTTGTTGTCACGATATGACATTAATTGAGCCAGTACAGGACTTTTATTTTATGCTTCAAAGAAATAGTTTAAAATAAAACAGATTAGTTGCATCATTGCCATGATTATGTTTTGACTTTTTTTACCTCTGAATTTATCACGTCCATTAAGAAGACTACCTTCTTTTGAAATGATTCGACCTTCGTCTCCGTTTTTTCTTATCATACAACTTAATCATCTTTTGTTCCAATTAGTTTTTTACATTCAGTGGGGCGATTTCCATGAAAATAAAATGTGACCGGAAGGAGTATCTTTTTTTTAATTTGGGAAGATGGTGACGAAGGAACATATATTACACTACCCCTCCAAGGAGCATGTAATGCCTAGGATGAAGAAATCATAACAGCGACTGCACTACTTCTTCCCACTGTAAAAAGTGAAGAAGGTAATGCCTGGAAGGATGGCCCCATAACAACACAATTAGTACCCTATATATACTATATTACTTCCCCTCCCCCATGAATAGAGCATTGGGTATTAGTCTAATTATAGTGAATTGAGTGAAAAGATAGTAATAGAAGAGTTTCCGCCTCAAACAGACAGGTATCAAATCTCCATTGGTAATAGATGTTAAATAAAAATGAGGATTTATTTAAAGAAAGTGAGCCTAAAATTTTACTGGTTGCATATGCATGTAGGAAGTATTGTTGTCGCATTTGGGCTGATGCATCTGCTACTAGTCTCTCGCTCCTAGGCAGGGTTCAAAAGAGAGTAGCCAACCTGATAGGTCCTGAACTGTCATCTAAGCTGCATTATATGATGGTGGTCGTAAAATGCAAAATAATATTTGTAAAATGTTTATAAAAATGAAAAAAAAACCCAAAAAAACGAAAATGATAATTCCAGAATGGACTGAAGTCTTTTCGTAAATATATATATATATAGTCATCCATATACAGTACTTTTCGCTGTATCACAGCTCATCAGTGTGGCTAGACTACAACTACCTCAAGCCAGATTTGAAACACTACTGCCTTGGTGACACTCTGCGCTCCTAATCATTATGCTATTCGCTAAGATAGGTATGTAAATTGACAATGTTCAAACATTATCTAAATGCCTAAGCTCCATTTGTTTACACAAAGAGCATTGCTTAAGTCAGGTTTGAAGCTATATATATATATATATATATATATATATATATATATATATATATATATATATATATATAACAAGGATGTAAGGAACTATGGATATTCCTACTCCCTATCCAGGATCCCACAGAGTGTTAGGAAATGATTCATAAAAAAAAAGGAAAAAAACTATGAAAGTAAAAAAAACAAGCCATGATAATAGTTAGAAATAATTTACCAAAGCACACAAAGGCAGTAGGATGAATACTCAGAAGTTGGATGGGTAGTCAGTTGAGAGTGGCCAAGAAAGACTAAAGATCTGGACATAGGATTTCCAATCCTGAAGTCGACATATTTAGAAATTAGAAATTTTGAGTTAGTTTGAGACAGTTTTTAGTTTGGACAGTTGACTACAGTTTTTGCTCAGAGGAGATCAACAACCTTTAGCGAATGAGAGGATGAACTGATCAATTGACTGGCAAAGATGTCTCAACAAACAGCTATCAATAGACAACTTCTTCAGGTCCTTTATCACACACACTCAGACTACAATTGATCTATATACATTGTCGGAGTTTGTGCTTTACCTTATGAGTTGGGCGGGTAGTCTAGTGGTTAACAACATGGACTGATGACCTGATTGTCCCAAGTTTGAATCCAGTTCGTTCCACAAAAATCACTTTCGTGTAGGATGTTGGGAACATTGACATGATCTCTCTTGTAATCCTTGATGTTTTTGTAGAAAGAATTCTAACTATAAAAATATTGGCAAAACCAATGCCAAGAATAGAATTTTCGAATTCACACAATGATGATCTTGTGAGTTTCTATTTTACCTTATTAGTTTGTTGCTTTATTTTTTTATAATTGTAAACCAGTGTTCGTGCACTTGTTGATCGCCAAAAGCACATGACCAGAAGAAGAGATGAAGTTGAATAGAAAACTATGACAAACAGCATTTGGGTTGGTGATTGTTACGAGGGATGGCATGGTTTTATGACCCAATAAACTAAACCAAATTCCATCTATTTTATCGATTGCGCAATTGCAGACTCTTTATTCATAAAATATGTGAAAGAAAATAATCTGCAAATGATTTGTATGCAAGACAATCTATTAAATATTCAAAAATACTAAGAACCTCAAATATTTAAAAAAAAAAACTTTTATCAAAACAGTCAACATTAAATAATCCAAAAGGGTTGATATGCCGTCAAACAGAATCAATCAATCAATAGCTGAGGTATCAACCAATATTTAATAGTATCTTTTCCTGAAAAATGTGAAAAGCTTGAACACATAATTAATTTACGGACAAATTAAAATATCATATTTAAGTGTATTTTATGCCTGAGCAAAGCCGGGCACGTCCCCCCCCCTGCTAGTTACCACTATTTATTTATCTCAAAGAATGCAGAAAAAAAATAGAGATCCCAGAAAAAATTGGCAAAAACAAATGTAAGCTGTTATTTGTCTAAATTTCGATATTTGTTAAAATATTTCTTCATCTTCTGTTTGCAGAAAACCGGAGATTACAATCGTGAATGCCCGTCCTATGAGCGAGATATGTTTCCGTGATCAGAAACCAGAGGTTCCGGTACCGCCCCGTCCTCAGAAGCTAAAAGTCAAGGGTGAGGTGTCATCTAACCCAAATCTCACCTGCGATAACTCTGCACTTGCTACAGAACCTTCAAGTAAAACACAGCCCCCAGCATCGATCATTCGTTGCAAATCGTCAACCTTACCCCCAGAGCGACCTCGTTTACCCCCTGCAATAGTTACCAAAAAAATACCCCCACGACGTCCCTCCCCACCAAAATTGCCATTGCCTGTATCAACTGAGAATTCTTCTACCCACAAAACCCCTACGTGTGATCAGTTGGAAAATGTACAGCCTCCTTCTGAACCAACAGACTTTTCATCGAATTTGCTGAATCAGCAGTCAAGTTCGACAAGCAAATTAGTAACGCCACCAAAACCAAGACCTCGCACATACTTTGACGTTTCAGCAAAACCCCCTAAACCGGTCATAGTTCAGCGCTCAGTATCTGCATACAAGCCAACCAAAAATGGGATTGCTCCTCGACCGCTACCTCGGAAAGGTGTACCTTCCGCCAGTATAGACCCGGACGTTTCAGAAAAGCCTATCGATGAAATTATTCCACCTCCTAAACCCAGCAGGCATCAAAGTTTTCGTAGCTCCTTCTCACCTACCTACCCTGTCACTTGTCCTTACTCATCCTTTTTCCCCTCGCAGTCTCAGGAACCATCGTCGGAACTTCCCCCAGTCACTCCGCCTTTGTCCTCATTTTCCACCACTGGTGAGCAAGTCACGGATGCAATCACATCCGTCACTGAAGAAGCCCCACCTGCCGACACAACAAACATCCTTTCGTCAGAAACACCTGAGTCTTTCAATGTAGAAAATGAATCCCCAAGCACAGATGAAACAGTTCTATGCCCGCTTCCTCCCAAGAAGAACTCTTTAGTAATTTCGCAATCTTCCATCAAATGTTCCTCTAAGGAGGTTTCTCCAGGTAACAAATTCTTTTCTCTTTTTTAACCTATAGAAAAGTACCTGCAGTAGACATGTCAAATTTTATTTTATTTTATAAAAGCAAAAATACTGGATGAATTTACATAAATTTCGGTGTACAACTTTTTTTTTTAAAACCTAACAGGTATATGCAAAAAAAGCTTGGTGCTTATTTAGACTTGCACATAATCTAATATATAAATCTCACCTGTCTGCTTAGAATTGCATGCCTATGGAATTGTCTTCCGTTTTCCTGCTTTCCTGCTGACTACAATATGGTTGTCTTCAAGTCTAATGTAAACAAGTTTTTGATGAGCCGTTCCATATAAGTTAACATTTTACTGAATTTCCATTACTAATGATTACTATATTGTCCAATTGTCTACTGAACACGGTTTAACCCTTATCCTCGCGTGGCCTCTTGGCCTTGATAAGTGATGATGCCTATGTAAAAAAAAAAAAAAAAAGAAGAAAGTTTTTATATAGACTGATGTGGTTCTTGGTTCATTTGACTGTGTCTTACTCTGTCGGATATATATTCGAGAGTCAAAAGAATGAAAAGAATATTCTGTTCTCACAGCCCTACTCATCACAAAAAGATGTCATATTTCAAAAATCATGTGAATTAATCAAATAATTTTTTTTTAAATGAGGAAATCAAATTTTATGATTAAGTGAGGAGGGGGCTGGGAGGCGCAATGTTTTTTGAATGTGCTAAAATTCAAAGACTGACAACACCATTCTTTTCTCCAGTAAAGTACCTGCACTATAAAAGACACAAAAATCTAGCATTGGGGCAATTAATCAGAATCGGGAAGTGGAAAAATCACGACTTTTGGGAGTATTGGAATTAGTATATGAATCGAAAAAAGTTGCGCCTTTTTTCCGATACCAAAAACGATTCCTTTAATTATCTTTTTATTCGATTTTTTTAAAAACAAAATTTTCCCCTGCTGGTATTAATAATGAAATAATAAATATTTGTTGACTTTAAACTACCAGTAAAACTAAAATATACAGATGCCCCCCCCCCACTCGCAAGTGTCTTTTTTACATTTGAAAAACTCTATGCACATTTATCATGTGTTTTTACAGTACTCGGAGGAAAAAATAACAACCTTATAGTTAAATAGAGATTTATAAGGAATCGGAATTGGTAATTGTATCGGAATTGGGAAAAATATTGGAATCGCCCCATCACTAAAACATATTAATGTTTTTAACTTTGAATGTAGAGCAAACATATAACTGAATGTATCGGTTTGTCTGGAAAGTTCCGAATGTTGTATTTTTACTGTGTTTGAAAGACTGACGACACAGATATCTGAAAATATAACTATATATCTTTGTTGTCCGTCGGTGATGAATGGATGGTTGTTAGAAGGAATATTCATGCACAGGAAGTCAATGGGTTGATTCTTTCCGGCCCAAATCGCCAACCATCCATTTGTTTTTTTTTTTAATAGAAATTGCTCTAGACAAAGCATAAAGTCACTTAATGTAAGAAGCTATATATGAAAAAAAAAACAACAACAACAACAAAAAAACAACAACAACAACAACAACAAAAAAAACAACTAGAGTGTGAGATGGATAGGTTCTGGCCCAGAAAACAGCAATTCATACCCATTTGTCAGAAACATTGCTCATGGAATGTGAGGACTAAAGGACAAAATAAGGGAAGCAAGAGTTATGAAGCTGCCGAAAGTAAATGTTAGGTCCACTTTTTACTCTATTTGTTATTATCATATAACCATTTGTAATCACTTCAACCTCCCCCCCCCCCGGGATATTATTATCACTGTATTCACACTCTAAGGGTGTCTTACCGGTGATGGTCATTTTGATGAATTGACCTGACTTTGGTGTGACTTGATTACACCTGTGAATACTTCTTCTGTGAAAATGACCTTTCAAACATCCAACATTTAACTTATTCTTTGATAATTGATCATGTTTGTTGTTTCTTCCCATGGTGTCAGTTTCATTATTTTTATTCAAATGACCTTTTGGCAAATCTGATACTTATCTTATGTTATTTCTTGCATCACGCTGCCAACTGCACCTTTGTGAAAAATGATTTCTTGATATACACATCCTGGATATTTAACACAAATATTTTTTTTTTTTTGTAGGATGAAAATAAAAGTAGTTTATTTGTAATTCATAAAGGACTTTTTTGAAATTTCTTATATTTCTGTCAACTTCCGTATTATGATTTTCTGGACAACTTCAATTCCATCTCATTCTAGGATTTTTTGTACAATATATGATACTAACCTGGGCTCTCGGCGTTCCCGGGTGTTTGGAGGGGTGTGTTGAGAAAAAAGAAAATTGGCAGTAGGCAGGAAGGCTCAAACCCATACCGCGAAGGAGGAAAAGAATGTGAAAAAAAATGTGATCTCTTTGCCGTTGCATCTATCGCCAAACCAGAAGTGGTGAAAGTTTAAATTAAGATTAGTGAATCGAAAAGAGGGGATGACTTTAAAAAATATTGGCGAAAAAATGTACTCCCTCCTTGTAGAAAAGTGCTAAGTTGAAGGCGAAGGTATTAATGCTTTGGGGCAATTTTTCGATATTTGTCGCCCGAAGGGTCATGCTTCAAAACAATATGATCTCGTGAAAATCTGTCATCTCTGTCGAAAGTTTGAGGCAGACATACAAACATACATACATACATTTAAACAGACAGATGAGATTTATATTATAGATGATTTTTAAGCCTCTTGACTTGAACCTATTTTGTTTAGATTTTATAAAGTGGAATAGTGTGAGGACTTCTATTCCCAGACGGATGTTCATTTCTTGCATGAAACAAAATAGAAATTTGGAGAATGTGTTTGATTAATTCATTCCTATTTCAGTCATGTAAATTATGTAGAGTCGAAAGAACACACAAAACGCCAACTCTTGGTATTTGTGCAAGGATATTATTTTCTTCCTTTCCTCCTCTTCACTAACAACAGGGAAGACGTTCACTCTTAATATCAGCAGTAGTAGTTCTTCCTTCTTATTTTTACTGACAACAAAGACGTTCAGGTGTTTCTTTGTTATTAAAGTGAAATTTAAAATTGAAATATTGAATTCCAAGTAATACTAATGATATCTACTTAATATTGAATTCCAAGTAAAACTAATGATATCTACTTAATGGTCATGTCACAGTAATGAACATATCTAAAAATTACAAAACATGATCAGGTAGAAAATTAATTATTAATGAAATCAAAGACAGTGAAAATTTAATTTTGCTAAATAGATTTAAGATTTTTAAAAGTTTTCAGTAAGTACGAGAGGTGTGCAATAAGTAATGCTCTTGACCCACTTCCAGTTGTCTGATCTAGCTGAAATTATGCATGCGCACTGATTTATATCTCTACAGGTTATGTGGCAAATTACAGCTCTGAACTAATTGTGGTTTTTATTTTACAGGTGTTTGAACTGAGTCAGGTGTGAAATGGAGCCTGTTGAATGTCGAGCAATGATCCAGTTTTTGTACTTGAAAGGACGCACACCACAAGAGACTTTTGATGAAATGAAAGAAACTGATGGTGATAATGCCCCATCATATGACCTTGTAAAACGCTGGTATTGTGAATTCAAACATGGCCAGAAGTCTGTGGAAACAGCTCCCAGACCTGGTCGCCCCCTTCTGCCATTGATGAGGCATCTGTCCGTCAAGTTGAGGCTGCCATTTTGGAAGATCGGCGCATTACTATTCGCCAAATAGCCCAATATGTCAAGATTAGTACAGGGTATGTGGAAACTATCATTCATGACCATTTGCATATGCATAAGGTGTCTGCCAGATGGATTCTCAGGTTGCTCACACCATTCCAGAAGCGAGAATGCGTTGAGTGCTCGAGGATGAATTTGGAGATGTGCCAAGAAGATGAGTCAAAGTTTTTCAAAAGACTGATTACACAGGATGAAACCTGGGTCCATCACTATGATCCAGAGACCAAAGCCCAGTCAATGCAGTGGAAGCACTTGGACTCACTACCTCCAAAGAAGGCAAAGGTGCAGCCCTCCACTGGCAAGGTCATGCTCAGTCTTCTGGGACCAGGACGGAGTAGTGATGACAGGTTTCCTGGCAAAGGGTACCACAATTACAGGAGCCTATTATGCTTCACTTCTGAGAAAATTAAGGGAAGCTTTCAAAATCAAGAAGCAGGGCAAGATCAGCAAAGGTACCCTCCTCCTGCAGGACAATGCTCCGATCCACAACTCGCATGTCGCCAGATCAGAAGCAGGGGCCTGTGGTTATGAAATCCTCTCCCATCGTCCCTACTTTCCTGACCTTGCACCCTCTGACTTTCACCTCTCCCCAGCCATGAAGTTGTTTTTGAAAGGAAAGTGTTTCCCAGATGATGCAGCCTTGATTTCTGCAGTCACGTCGTGGTTGGAGGACCAACCTCGGGTGTTCTACAAAAATGGTCTCTAGAACTGCATCAAACAATGAGAGAAATACATAACATATTTTTTTTTTTTTTTAGTAAAACTCAGTTTAGTAGATCCCACTGGTTTTGAAATTCAATATTTCTATTTTCGAATTTTGCTCTAATAAGAAAGAAGCACTGTAAATACAAAAAAAGTAATATGATGCTATGAACATAATTAAAAAGTATATCACCATTCAACGCCGAGTAACATCAGATCTTCCTGCTAGTTAAACATATCCAAGTACATATATATATATATGTGTGGTATATAAATATTTGTTCCTTTAGATATTCCCATTCATTGGTTTTATTTGAAATTTAATATTTTGATTTTTGAATGTCGCTCTGATACTGAAGAAACACCAATGTTTGCTCTTATTATTATAAGTAATAGTAGTTCTTTCTTCTCTTTACGGACGACAGTTCAAAAACAAGAAATAAACTGAGACCCATTCAAAACTCACTTGGATGATACGATGTTGAAAAATGAACTGATCTTTGAGCAAAAATCCCACTCCTTTTATTCAACCATTCTGGATTGCCATCAGCATCTACTTTGCATAATCAAAACAGTTTTCAAAGACAGTTAGTGAAAATTAAATTTTGCTAAATTGGTTTTCAGAAAGTAATTACTTCCCTTGTTACAATTCAAAATCTCCGGTTTATTTTTTGTTAGTAAAACTCTGTTTAGTACATACCATTGGTTTTGTTTGAAATTCAATATTTTGATTTTCGAATTTTGCTCTAATAAAAAAAAAAAGCACCGTAAAAACAAAGAAACATGATGGTATGAGCATACTTAAAAAAGTATATTGCCATTCGACCCCGAGTAACATCAAATCTTCCTGCTAGTTTACATAATCAAAACTGTCACCTCATGTGCCCATGTGCAGCCACCATTTCCTTACATGCAAATGCCATGCCAGTCATAGTCACTTACTATGCATAGTCAAAACCCGTACCCTAAAATCAAATGGTTCCAGTTTTGTGCCCGCATATAGCCAGCATTTCCTTGCAACAGATGCATGGTGATCATGGTCGCTTATCTCTCAGTCTTTCCGTACTATCACAACAGAATTGTACTTAAAGATAAGTGCAGAAAGTTGAATCGGAGTGACAGCTTTTGGAGAAAAGGAATAACAACTATGTATCAAGTGAATAGTGTTACTTAGGCAAGCAATAAAGATAGATAGAGAAAGTAAAAAGTAAAAATGCAGAAAGACGGTTTGCGAATACATGCATTTGTGAAACTCATGTGAAGGAATTCTTTCTTATCTTTACTGACAACAAAGACGTTCACCCTTCATATTAGAAGCAGTAGTTTTTTCTTCTCTTCATTGACAACAGCTCAAAAACAAGGGATAAACAGACATCCATCCAAAGCAGATACAGATGATATGGCTTTAAAAAAATGAACTGATTTTTGAACAAAAATCTTACTCCTTTTATTCAGCCATTCTAGATTGCCAACAAAATCAAAACCCTCACCTCAAAATCCAAAAGTTCCAGGTTTATACCTGTGTGCAGCCACCATTTCTTTGCAGCAGATGCCACTTATCCTTAATACCATCACCATTTTTTGCTGGCCAAGGAGGTAGGAAGTCACGTAAACATCTTAACAGACATGTTTCTTTTTCTAATACTTCCATCATTCTATCCGTTTTACCTTACGCCAGTATTTGTTACAAAAATACTTATTGGTCCGGGACAATAACTGTAATTATTCAAAACAGATGCAAACATTGAAAAATGAACTGATTTTCAAGCAAAAATTTCACCCCTTTTATTTAATTATTATGCCAACAGCATCTACTTTGCATAATCAAAACCTTTACCTCAAAATCAAATGGTTCCAGGCTTGTGCTTATGATCAGTCAGCATTTTCTTGCAACGGGCGCATGCCAATCGTAGCCGCTTCTTTGATATAGACTTTTCCCTTGGTTGACAGTGGTAATGATAAAAGGTTCCTGAATTTACGCCATCCACTCTTAGCTGTTGCAATTACACTTGCATCAGGTTTTCTGTGTTCGGAGCATTAATGTTTTCCAAAGAAATAAATCCATATTTTATAATTATGAAACGTCATCATCATGTAATTTATAAACATAGCAAAGTATAATTTTAAAATTTATTTTTGTAGTTCCTTCTCCTCGGGTGAAGCACTCATCAAAGCCAGACACACCAGCATCAACACCGACTGATCCGATCTCCAATGTGATTAGCACATCAACGTCGACACCTGCAGGTTCAAATCCAGTCCCAGTTGTCAGTGAGGAGCTGAAGGATTTTGCACCGCCTTCCGAGACAGAAATTCTTGTCCGACCAGCAACAGTCAAACCTACTATAATCAGAGCTAGTAAATCCATCGAAAGCTTACAAGAACCGAAGCTGACAGCTGATTCTGCAGAGAAGCAAGCCATCAACCTACCAGAATCTTCTGGGAAACCACCCTTGGAGAATACAATCCAGAACCTCGATCGTAAGGACCCAGAGACGAAAAAAAAGGTCCCTCCTCCGATTCCCAAAAAGAATCCCATATCTGCCAATATCTGTGATAGAAATGTTTCCAACAGCAACAGCAACAAGAGCGCTATGCAGCCACCGATTCCAAGTAAGCCTCTGAAACCCTGTCCACCCGCAGTAGCCCAAATGCCGGTGAAAAATAAACCTAAATCACCAGAAGCTAAACCGAAACAGCTGGAAGCTAAACAGAGTCAGCCAACAAAACAGCCAGAAGTGAAGCCAAGTCCACCTGAAGCAAAAGCAGATGACGGGGTTAGCAGCAGCAGTAGCAGCATCAGTAGTGGTGGTGGTGGTGGTGGTGGTGGTGGTAACTTGATCAAGAATTTGATTTTCTCCAAGAAATCTGGTAGTCCAGCGTCATCTTCTACAGATCTGAAAAAGCCTTCATCTGCCAAATCTCGTAAGGCTGCAGACATGTTGCAGACCACGAAGGATTACACAAGACGATTTACTCAATCGCTTGGATTCACTTCAGGTGAGTGTGATGAGTAGAGCTAGGACAGCAGAATATTCTTTTCATTGTTTTGACTTTGTATCCGTTAATATCTTACATGCTTTTATATAGAGTGATATGGTTCTCGGTTGATTAACTGTATCTAACTGTGTAGAATATATACTTGAGAGTTAAAACAATGATAAGAATATTCTGTTGTCATAGCCCTAGTGAGGAGTTCTCATTTGTTTGTGTATTATATGATATATCACTGAATCCCATTTATTACACGATAGGCAAATGCCTTTACTGATTATGTGGATAATCCTAACCACCAAATATGAGGAAATTAAATCAATTTATTTTCTCGATTTTCATCAGAGTTATTCCCCTTGATCAGACAAAAACCAAATAAGTGAGACAGTTTTTTTTTTTATGTCATAACAAATGTTTTTATTGCTCAATTAAATACATTCACAAATAAATAAATCTCGTACTTCAGCAGTTGACACACAGCCCCATTCCATTTTTATGCCAGTCAGCCATTTGTTAGGTCCTTTCTGCTTTCACTATCTACAGTGCATTAGTTAAATAACTTTTGTTTACGTCATTCTATCTCATCTCTGAACTCAACAGCTGATCTATTCACAACTTCCCTCTTTATGTTTCTGAATTTTTTAGATGAGGATAGATAATTTGTATTATTTGGACTACTGTTCTAATCTCGATTGTTATTCCCACAATGTTTTAGTCAATGTAAAGTGCTTGTCTGAGCTCCAATCTATGGTCCTTCGTTGCCTGATTTTCACAAAAAAATAACTCTAGATGAAACCACTAAACCACTATCAATAATTTCCCCACACTCTTTATCTGTGCCTAAACCTAAACGTAGATTACTGTCCCATTGACTACTGTACACTCATTAACCCTTATCCTCGAGTGGCCTCTGGGCCTTGATAAATGGGGACTCCTTTGTAAAAAACAAAAACAAAAAAAACTGTTGAGTCATTAATCAAGATCTTCTGGAATTTAGTAAAAGTTATAGAAATGGTGGGGCCAGTCATGAAATCATTACCATCACTTTCTTTAGAAGGGAGGGAAGTAGTGTAGTATCTGTTTTGTTGTCTTGAGGACATCTTCTCAGGCATTTTCTTATCCTTTTTATTATTAGTAAAATTAATATGCTATCTCTTCTGTGCTAAGGAGACCATCATCCTAGAAAATATAATCACCTTCAATTATTTTTTAGAGGGGTGGGTAGTGTAGTGTCTGTTTTGTTGGCATAAACCAGCATCCCAGGTATTATCTCCTCCTCTTTTTTGGTATCTTTTTTTTGTGGTCATGAGATTATCCTTTCTGGTAGATAAATTGTCATTTCTCTTCATTTCTTAATTAGAACTGTACTTTTGGCAATGCTGTGAACCCTCCTTTAGGTTTTGTTACAATATAATGTTTTATCTCTTTGAACTATTTTAATTATTAACATAATTTCTCCTCATACAATTGTGAAAGCGGGTGGAGGGAACTGAAGTCAAGAATATCATTATTTTCTTCTATTCAGCGTTGCCCAGGAGCAATAAATATGAGAATACTGTATTACATTTAAAAGGGATAACTCTAATATTCTAATAAAATTTTTTGAGCCCATGAAAGCAAGAGAGAGGAATGGGTTGAGTGAAGGATAAAGCAAGGGTTACGGAGAAGAATGGTAAATGGAGAATAGAGAAAGATACAGAGACAATTGGAGAGAGAGGGAGAAATAGAAATTTTAATATAAAGATGTTGCACATAATTTCACGTCTATTTAATTTTATATGGTCCCCCCCCCCAAGCAACTCTGGTTACTCCTTCTAGTTTAATATATAATGGGCAAACATCTGGGTGTATGTGTGTATGCATGTGAAGGTAAAAGTCAAAAACTACAAAAAAAAACTTGCAAAGTTGGTATTATCTTGACCGGCATTGCACCAGATGTATAATATCTAAAATTTAAAAACTATCCAGTCTTTGAGGGCCAAGCTTCATCGGGGATAGGGTGAGAGTGGGTGGGTCCAAGACCATGTATTATATAAACAAAGGCCGAATGACTTTATATTATTTTTAAATTTTTTTAAATGAGAATAGGAAAGAGGAGTGGAGTAGAGGGATGTGGGTAAAAACATGGAAGAGGGAAAGAGAGATTGAGATAAGTAGAGCAATAGAAGTTTTAATATAAAGATGTTACACACCCTTTTTAATTTCTATTATTTTTATAACCCCAGGCAATGCCGGGTAGCCCTGCTAGTAATTTATATATGAAAAATTAAATTACTAATATAATTCTATATTTTATCATACTTCTTACGAAATTCGTTTCGATTTCAGCTTTTTTTTTTTTTTTTTTTTTCCATTATCTTCTTTTATCCATGCAAACTTAAAAAATGTATTTTTTTTTCTTTCAGCTGAAGAACCAACCACAGTATGGTATACAGACCAGGCCGAGGATGAACCTGAAGAAAAATCAAGTTTCTCCAGTAAGAAACATGAGAATCCGCCCATCTGGTATATAGATGAAGATCCCGAAGATGAAGAACCCAGTGTCAAAAAGGCACCCGTGGATGCTGATGAGACAACGAAACCCGAAGAAACATCAGCAGCCTCAAAAGATAACCCACAACAGGAAGTGGACTTCATCTTGAGCCAGTCAACTGGAGAAGCGGAATTACAAAGCCCGACGGAAATAAGCGCTTTTCAGAAGTACCACAGCTACATGAAGCGGACGATAGAAGAGGCCGTAGGTATCCAGTTGCGACAAAGTTCTTCATCATTGATCGACGAAAGCATAAACGAAGAAAAGGAAGGGCCGGAGCCAGTTGTTATGAAGCCGCAACCAGTAAAACCTCCAGTCCCAGACCCGCCTAAAAAACGACCCTCTATTCCACCGAAGGTTGAAATCCATCCTAAACCGAGTGCTCCTCCACGGGTCAATTCAAATGTATCTGCTGTACCTCCAAAAAGACCACCTGCTCCCCCATCAAAAATTCAGAAGTCCTCTGCTGTACGCCCCCCACCTCCGAGGCCGAAACCGATGGTATCCGTAAAGCCAATTGTAACAGACAATCAGAACACTGCTAACGACCCTAAATCCAAGTTTGAAGAGCGGTCGCCCAGTATTGAAAATCTGATTGTAAAATTTGAAGAGGAATTATGCAAGAAATCGGTACCGCCACCACGGCCGGCTCCACCTACCAATCGACCAAAGGTGGCAAAGAAAACTGACAGTCAAGATCCGAAATTGTCAACTGCAATTAAGAAGACAGTTTCGTCTGCAGACTCCAACAGGAAAACAAATAGGTCAACGAATGCGACAGACGAGAGTAACATTCGATCAGATGAGAATGAGAACCTGTCAGTTAATGCAGCCGAGGAGGTGCGTAAAAATAAAGCAGCAACCGAGAAAAGTGCAACGTCCAATTCGACAGCAGATAGTTTGGTGGACGAAAACGCAAATGAGGAGGCAGACAATGAGCCAGGAAAGAGGAAAGAAGCAAACTCTGTTTCAAATGTTAACGTAGAGTTAAGGACAGAGAAAACATCTGCGACTGAGGTGAAGAAAGCTTTACACCACAAGGTGGGATACTCTGACAGTTTCAATCAACGTTGCAAGAGTCTCATGGATGATTTGAAGATCCATTTCGATACCGAGGAGGCGAAAGACTTGACAGATGAAAAAATTAAGAAAGAGGTTGCACCAGGACGTGAGTCACTGGATCAAATTGATTCAAGCTCAGATGAAGGTTAGAAATTATTTTGTTTTACTTTGCTTCTTCATGCATTTTTCTTCAACGGCAGTTTCAAAATCCCCATGAGGCAGTATAATTCTTGCCCAGAATTCCTTGTATATTAAAAAACAAAAATAAAGAAAAATCTGTATGATGTATGTACCCATGACAAAACGAAAATATCATATTCCAAAACTCACGTAAATTGATCAAATAGTTTTATTTTTAAATAAGAAAATCAAATTTTATGAGTAACAGTAGTAACTTGTTTGCCATTTTGAAAACAATCTAAAAAAAATCTACAAATGGAGATAACTCAATAATTCAAACTTGCGATATCTATGTTGTAAATTCCCATAAATTGCTCCAAAATGATTTTCTTTATAAAAATAAAACTACTTGATCAATTTACGTAATTTTTGGAATATGATATTTTTTATTTCATCAAGGGTATGTACATCATGCAGATTATTTTTATTTTTGTTTTTTGATATAGGGAGAATTCTGGACAAGAACTGCTAGTATTGTTTACTCTGTGAATCTGACTTTTAGAGATTTTTATGAACAACATAATGTGACAAGAATAGAAAAAAAAATGAAAAATTTTAAAGGTTTATTTATTTATGTGTGTATATATTCCAATAAAACTTTTGAACAGATGCACCAAATTGAAAAATTCTTTTTTTCCCTGAAAGGTCTGAGTCTCTAGATTGTCCTTATCTATATATGGTTTGTAACAAACAATGCCGCGTCACACAAAAAGATTGTAAATAAGAGTTTTGGGGCCGTTTCGTGACTTTGTTGAAAAAGTTACCTGCCCATGTAAACGGAATTTAGCACTGTCTGTATACAGTCGTGGTAACATCTTTCGGCATACGGACACTGGATAACGCGTCTGACTATGGATCAGAAGATTCCAGGTTCGAATCCTGGCAAGTTCGTAATAATTTTAACCATCATTTTATCCAACGTTTACTCATTATCCTTACCCTTAGTTAGGGCATTTTTGTTTTTTAGTGATTTTGTTTTGTGCATATGGGAATTTCCTATACTCCAAGTTCACAGGATAAGTGTTGATGGTAAGACAATATTGAGTGTACTTGATGTTGTGTTTGATTTTGCGTTGTGTATGCCAATGTGGCGCAGCCGCTAGTTCTAAATAAAATTCATAAATTCAACCATATTTGGTACAAATAGACTTCAGTCTATATTTAACGTAAAATACAATGCACACTATTTTCATAGAAGTGGAAATAAACTCATATTTGCTGTGTGTTATTGATTTTTCTGTCCAAAGAATTAATGTTTTTGCACTATCCAGAAAAATACCAGCTTTATCAAAATATATTTCTCATTCTGTGTAATGTCCACAGGCCCTGCTAGTTTCAAATAATGTGCCAATTAGTAAAATTAAATCAAAAAGAAATAAGGAAAGAAAGGAAACATCTCAAAGTGGAAAGTTAATTTTTCTTAAAAGGGAAATGGATTCCATATTGTTCATTGTACCTATTTACTATGCCTCCCCACGGGACAGAGTTAGACACCAGGGTCGTTTTTTAACGTGGAGAAAAGGTATAAAAATAAAAATTGTCTCAGTCGTGAAGGATTTCTCCTCCACCGAAAGAGAACAAGAAATAGAAGTGCAGCATCTGAAGATTGTTCATTGTAAATGTGTTTTTTTTTTTTTCAAAACGTCTGATGATAGGCTGTTCTTGTGAAAATTTTCCAGGGTTTGAATTTGTCAAATGGTCTTGAAACAATTGTAATGAACGATGAAATACACTATTTGTTGCTATCAATCCATTCTTTGATGTCTTGATTTTGGTAAAACACACACATATATATATATATATATATATATATATATATATGTATAAAGAGGTATATATGGTTAAAAATAAGGATAAAGAGTACTCAATACATTAGTAAAGCCAAATATGTTTTTATTATTACAACCTTAAGTTAATACACTGAGATTGTAAGAATAAAGAACATATATAATTAATTTAGAGAGCTTACAACTTATAACCTTTGTGATTTTTTTTTTGAAGAGCTCATTTTTTTCTTTTTTCTTTAGCGTCAGATGGTTCAGGGTCACCTGATGAAGTCTCATTGACTGAAATAGATGACTGTAACTGTTTACCTCTTAATAAATAATATATATATATATATATATATATATATATATATATATATATATATATATATATACAAAGATTTTTATGGGTACATAATTTTATAACACTTTTAAAGAACACCGAACATAGTGTCATAATTAATTGTTGAGGGTTTAGGGTTTTTTTTTTTTTTTTTTTGTTTTATAGTTTAAACATAAACCATGAAAAAGAAACTTTCGAAAAGACCAAAATGCACTTCTAAAGTATATTTCTCCTAAGCATAAATTAGATAAAGAGGATAAATAAGGGGTGGGACAGAAAAAAAAAGAAGCCTTATCAAGACGTTTTCCAGCCAACCCTTTTCAAGATTAATGTTGGCAGCGGGGGAGAAAACATTGTTTAAAAACGTGGTCAAAAGACCATAAATTAATAACGAGAGTAAAAAAAAAATTGTATAGGGAATAGGAGAAAAAAAAAGAGAAACAATCTCAGCGAATACCTATATGTTCTCTTTGCTTACAGAGATGGTTGGCGCAAATTAATGTACACAACCTCGAGAATTTTTAAGTGAATTCTCGAGTGCGCTCTGTGTAAAACCGAGAAAGTTTCATCTGTGTATCCGTCAGTGCAATATATATATATATATATATATATATATATATATATCTGCTTCCCTTACCTCCAGTCTCACAAGCAATCTTTTTACATAGGTTAAAACAACATACCTAACAGAATCAAATGTTTAAGAGAAGAGGGAAAGCAAATAGCAAGTTAGACAACTTCACTGTCTGAAATGGATTTAGAAAGAAATCATTCGCTCTATTTCCATAATGAGACATTTTCTTATTTTTCTTCTCTTCCTTATACCGATTGATACATTTTTTTTCTTTTTTAAAGCTTTCGAGTTTCACAAAAATGGTGGATATAAAGGATATTCAGCATTAGTTCAAAGTGAATTATTTTATGCTTAAAGACATAATTGGTAATGTTTTTTGTCAATTAAAAACAATGCGTAAATACATTCATCGTAGTTACTTACTCTTTCATGCCCTTTGTTTTTTCCATGAAAGTGGTAGAAACTAGATAAAGATGGAAATATATTCCCAACCAAAGAGCGGGAATAAACTAGTATCTTACAATTACTTTGATTCATGTCAAGAATTCATCCTAAATTGAAAAAACGAAAATAAAGAAAAATCTGTATGATGTACAAACCCATGACAAAATGAAAACATCATGTTCCAAATATTATGTTAATCGATCAAGTAGTTTGAGTGAGACGTTTTAAATAAGAAAATCACATTTTATGAGTAACCAAAGAGCGACTGTCTTATCCACCGTTTTGAAAACAATCTAAAAACAAATAACAAAGAAAAGCTCAACAATAATTCAAACTTGCAAGATTTATGTTGTAATATCTATGAATTTCTATCAATCACTCCAAAATTAATTTCTTTTTAAAAATAAAATTACTTGATTAATTTACATAATTTTTGGAATATGGTATATTTTTTTTTATCATGAGTATGTACGTCATACAGATTTTTCTTTATTTTTTTGTTTTTAAATATAGAGGGAATACTGGACAAGAATCGTTACTTTTAATAGTAAAAAATCCTTACAATTTTCTTTACTTCACAAAAAGAATTAATGATAAAATTTGTTTTGTTACTTTTTATATTTATTGTGAATTTTTATTTTCTTTCTTTTACTTCAGAAAGCGAAGAAAAGGAATTATTGGATGTTGAACGCGTAAATTCTGAGGAAAAAGAACTGGATGAAAAATTTGATCTTTCAAGTTCTGAGGAAAGAGAATTAGATAAAAAAGTTAATCTTCCAAATTCCGAAGAGAAAAAAGTTGTTGAAGAAATTGATCTTTCAAGTTCTGAAGAGAAAAAAGATAATGAAAAAGTTGATCTTTCCAATTTAGAAGAGAAAAAAGTTGTTCAAAAAATTGATCTTTCAAATTCCGAAGACAAAAAAGTTGTTGAAAAAATTGATATTTTAAATTCTGAAGAGAAAAAAGTTGTTGAAAAAATTGATCTTTCAAGTTCTGAAGAGAAAAAAGATAACGAAAAAACTGATCTTTCCAATTCTGAAGAGAAAAAAATGAGTGACAAAATTGAAATCATTGTTCCTTCACGTTCCGAAGAAAAAGACTTGAATGAAAAAATTGATCTCCCAAGTTCTGAAAAGAAAAATACGAATGAAAAAGTTGATCATCCAAGTTCCCAGGAAAAAGAATCAAATGAAAAAATTGATCTTTCAGTTTCTGAAGAAAGAGAATTGGAGAAACAAATTGATTGTCCAATTTCTGAAGAAAAAATATTGAATGAAAAAGTTGCTGCCTCAAGTACTGAAGAGAAATCAAGTGATGAACCATCCATTGAGCCTCTTACAGTGGAAGTGTCAGAAAAAACTTCTCAAGAAAACTCAATAAGGTTTTTAATTTTTTACTTTATTTAAAAATTGTTTTTATTTTCTCTATTATCTTTTATTTCTTACCTTTTTTTTCCTATTTGTTCTAACCTTTACAATAATTACAAATGCATCTTAATTTTTTTAAAATTTAGTTCAACATTTTTAAATGAATACTCCAATAATGGAATTTTGTGAATTTTTGTGAATGCTGCGTTTCTCAACTTTTCTTAAATATGTTTCCAGACTTTTTTGTATAGACATTTAAAATTGTCATAGACTCTTGGAAATTCAGTATAATATTGCTACATATCTTATGAGATGACTGACCAATTTTTATGATTTCAGGTTCAAATGAACAGCTACAGCAAGAATTGGAATACACCCTACTAAAGCCTGATTGTTACAGTAGGTGAATTTCAAAAATGCAATCTGGACGTGAGAACATATTAGAAGAATGATATGTAATAAAATTCTGTTTTAAATTTGGAAAAAATGCCAGGAAATATATAGAATGCCTCGGATTACTTTTGGACCATTTTGCATGAATCAAGCATCAGCTTTTGAGTGGCATAAGAGATTCAAGAAAGACGGAGTCTGTGAGAGATGATGAGAGGTGAGGAACTGAAGATGCAGAAGATTTGTACGGATGCATCAATCTACAGCCCCATCCTTGTCAAAGACTATTTGATCAAGATGGGTATCAGGGCAGTTCCTCACCTTCCCAATAATTCAAACTCTGCTCCTTATCAGTTTTGGTTATTCCCTAAGCTCAAGGAAAAACTTAGAGGCTGTCATTATGAGACAATTGAGGAGATGACAAGGGTTATTGACATGCTTACACAAGAGGACTTCCATGGGATCTTCCAGAAGTTCTTGGAATGGTACAAGTGTATTGCAGTGGGAGGAGATTACTTCAAAAGGGACTAGAGTTTCATATTCGTACTATCAACAAAAGTCTGACAAACAAAAGTCAGACAAAAAAAAGTCTAGAAACTTATTGAAGGTACCTTGTAAGATTAGAAGTTCAGAACATCTATTATATGTTTTTCATTTATTTTTTATTTTAACGTTATAATACCTTTACTTTATATATCATTTTAAAGAGCGGTTTTAGCTCTGTCTAATCGTTTAAATTGCAATTGTTTGAAAACACTTATGTCTTTTTACAGAACATTGAATACAAGATGGAAAAAAGCAAATGTGCACAATTTTCTTATTTTAATTCAAGCTAGGCCAAAAAGCTGCTGAAACAGCTTGCAATATCAATGAAGCATTTGAAACCACTACTGAATGCACAACACAATGGTGGTTTAAGAAATTTTGTGGTGCCGACGAGAGTCTTGAAGATAATGAGCATCGTAGTTAACCATTGGAGGTTGACAATGATCAATTAAGAGCTTTAGTCAAAGCCAATCCATGTACAACTGTTCAAGAACTTGCGTCTGAATTAGACGTAATGTATACAACGATTTTCAATCACTTGGGAGAGATTGGAATAACAAAAAATAACTTGATAAATGAGTGTCTCATGAATTGAACAACAACCAAAAGAAACGCTGTTATGAAGTGTAATCTTCCATTTTTTAAGCAACAAGAACAACCCATTTCTTGACTGGGTTGTGACTTGCAATGAAAAGTGGGTTCTTTATAACAACTGTCGATGCTCAGCTCAGTGGTTAGATGCCAACAAATCTCCACAACACTTCCTGCAGCCAGAGTTGCACCAAAAGAAGGTCATGCTGACTGTTTGGTGGTCTGCGACTGGTCTTATCATTACAGTTTTTTTAATGTAGGTGAAATCATTATGGCGGTGGAGTACTGTCAACAAATGGATGAAATGCATCAGAAACTTCGACAACAACACCCAGCATTAGTCAACAGAAAAGGCCCAATTCTCTTCCACGACAATGCCCGAACGCACATTGCTAAACTGGCCCTGCAGAAGTTGAACGAATTGGGCTACGAAACTCGGCCTCATCCACCATACGCTCCAGACCTCTCACCTACTGACTACCACTTTTTCAAGCATCTCAACAACTTTCTGCATGATAAATGCTTCTAAAACCTAAGCGATATTAAAAGCGTCTTTAGCGACTTCATCGCCACCATAACACAAGATTTTTACCTTACTAGCATAAATACACTTGTTTTGCGTTGGCAGAAGTGCGTTGATTCTGATGGTGCTTATTTTGATCAATAAATTTTGTTTGAGCTGAGATATGTTCATATGAATTCCAAAGTTAAAAACCGCAAGAACATTCTTGTCAACCTGATAATAGATTCCTTGTGAAATCAGTGAAAATTTCTTCTCCAAATTAGTACATAATAACACGGAAAAAACACCTCCTCATGACAATACTTGACCCAGCTGAGTCTCAGGGAATGAATAATTTTTAAAAAAATTTTAGATATTATTCATTCAGGATGAAGACAATACAAACATTGTGGGTGTTGTTTTGTAGTTTTTGACTTTTAGCTGAACATACAAGCATATAAACACACAGACAACTGCCTTTTACCCAATAGGTTAAATGAAATGATTTATTAATGTTTTGTTTCTCGTTTCATATTTGTTTTTAGTCAAATTGCATCTGAAGAAGACGGTGGCAGAAAATCGGATCTGTCTTCTCAGAAAGAGACTACACACGAAGAACTTGATTCCAAAGATACAGGTAGGCAAAGACTTACATATTTTTTTTTATTTGTCAAGAGCATATTTCACTTGAGGATAAACGTTAATGAGATGGAATTATTGTCAGAACCAAATTCAAATGGTTATGGATAAATGCTTGGAGATAAATACAAATACATAGAGGATATTGCAAAGGCTTCTGCAAAGAAAGTGAGTTCCCTCTATCGAGCAAGAAGACTACTCATGTCTGAGAGTATCCTGTACCTCTACAAGGCCACCATTCGCCCATGTATGGAGTATTGTTGCCACATCTGGGCTGGTGCATCTACCACTAGTCTCTCCCTCTTAGATAGGGTCTAAAAAAGAGTTGTCAATCTAATATATCCCACTTTATCAACTAAGCTGCAGCCCCTGTCCCATCGGTGCAATGTTGCATCACTGTGCCTGTTTTACAAATATTTTAATGGAATGTGTTCTGATGAACTCATTGCACTTGTACCCCTTCGACGTACATCATATCCCTGACAAACCCGCTTAGCAATAAGATCTCACCCCTTCACTGTTGATGTCCCTACATGCCAGAAAGCTTTCTATTCTAATAGTTTTTTTTTTCCCTCGAACAACTAGACTTTGGAATTCCCTTCCTGCTTCCCTGGCTGTACTGATATGCAGAAGTTTAAATGTAACATAAACAAATATCTTGTTAATCTTTCCTAGACATGGCCCCCAAATAGTAGCCCCTTATGTCCAAGTGGCGATATGCTTTGTAAGGGGTGAACATAAGTAAACAAAAAAAAAATGTTAAGGAGATGGCATTATTGTCAGAACCAAATGCTTATGGAAATTGTACTTGATTGTAATCTGTTGACATTAACTTTACAAACGATTGGGTTGTAATCTGTGAGGAAGCTGTCCTATGGCAATGTGTTCTACAGAAAGGAAGCCCCTGTGGAGAAGCTCTGTTTGTGGAAATTCTATATATTAAGTTGTAGGATTCTATTTTATTTGCATAGGTCTCTTCTATAAAAACAAATATTCACAAGAGGGACCACATGAAGGTTGCCAACATCTGTAGTTAAGGAGCAGATTGTACAATTGTGAGAAGAATTATGCAGGAAGCAAAAATAATGCAATAACATTGACAGGATTTGAACATGTCACACTGAATTGTCAGTCTATGCTCGTATCCACTTCACTATCACTGTAACAGAGTGCGGATACGCGTATGGCAGCAGCAGCAGCTGTATGCAAATGATGGAGGCATGTGCTTGGTGACATCACAGTGAGAAAGGCAGAAATAGAAGGACAAAAATAGATATGTTACAGACGCATCCTAAACATGGTCGGACAAAGACAAAGTACCACATGCTTGACAGGCAGAATCTTGTTAAGCACATTGGAGTACGAGAATACTTTTGAACAAGAGACTAGGTGTTATTCTGGAAAGTACCTGTAAATAAATGTCTGTTGTTTGACTGAAAACAAAGAGTGAGTTGAATTCTTTCCTTGTCTTTCTTTCCTTGTGACTGTTTGCATACGTGTGGGTCCCGAGTGTGGACAAGTAACGATTATATTAAGTCACCGTCCATAGTTTTCCGAATGAAATGGCTTTTAAATAGAATATGTTAATAAGTATGAGGACAAACTATTTAAGATATTGACACAGAAACATGCTTAAAGCATTGCCGATCTCCGATATTTCAATTTGAATACTCAAATCTTCATTATAACTGGAGAGTGAGAGAAAAAAGAGAAAAGGAGATATAGTGTACAGGTATTCTTTAAATTATTCTGGCAACCTGGGAACTATCCTGTCTCTTGATAGATTCTTCTTTACCGAAATGAGATTTGGTTCGATTTGATCCTTTGGTCCTAGGAGGCCATCCTTACAGGCATTATCTCCTCCTTTAGGAGGGAAGACTTATTGCTATTGCTTGTCATCTTATTTAGTTCTAGGAGGCCATCCTTGCAGGCATTATCTCCTCCTTTGGGCGGGAGAGGTTATCGCCTGTCATCCGATATGGTGTTAGGAAGCAAAAAATATAAAAGAAATAAATTTATCTGCAAATTAACTTTTTTTTTTACAATTTTAGCTTCAACAGAAGACGTGCTATCATCACATGCTTCTGAATTAACTGGACCAAGAGCTATTGTTAATTTTGATTTTGAAGTCCAGGAAAAAGATGAACTAATGTTAAAGGTAGGTTTGCTTGTCTTTATTACTTTACAAAATGAAATCTAGAAAACACTTTGTATCCACTGGGGCTGATTAAAGTGATAAATCATTCAATATCTGTTTATATCAATGATAATATTTTTCTTATACTAATTAAGCTGTGATATTGTATTTGTAAGGATGTCCAATGAAGAGTTATCTTCCCTTAATTTTTGTTTTTTGAGTTTTTCTTGTTTTTGTTTCTCTTTGAATTTGATTTGCATTTTTTGTTAAAATCTACTTGTACTTTTGTATCTTTCAATATATTTTTGTTAGGAAATCTTTTTATTTTTCTGGAATCTAATTTTGTCAAAATATTTTTTTCTTCAGTTTTTTTACCCAAATATTTTTATAGTGTGTGTGTGTATATATATATATATATATATATATATATATATATATATATATATATATATATATATATATATATAAGCCGTACCCGGCCATGCGTTGCTGTGGCTCAGTTTGTTAAAATAGAACACATTCCTCATAAAAAATTGCATTTTGTATTGTTTATTTATTTTATTATTTTTGCAATTTTGTTTTATCAATAAAAGTTGTTTTTTTTTTTCCCCCAAGAAAAGGTGAATTTTTTACCATAAATTGTTAGGTGAAAGTTTTTTTTTTTTTTTTTTTTCAGGAAAACTTTTTTAAAGAAAGTTGGCAGTAAACATTTCTTTTTGAAAACAGAATTTTTATTATAAAAAGAAAAGATGAATGTTTTATATGAACACTGTAAATAGTTAGGTGAAAGTAGAGAAAAGTTAGATTTTTTTTTCAAGAGAATGTACAAATTTTTTTTGTTAATAGATGTTAAGAAAATAAACGGAAAAAATACTCCCATCATTAATTAATTCTGCAAAAAAATAAATAAAATGTTGGTTTAGTGTTTCAACATTTGAACACCGCTCGGCTGAATCCAGTGATTGCCGATCAAACCCTGAACTAATTGGAATCCGATGCGGGGAGGGGGGTTAAATTCTGCATGAGTACCATTCTTTTTAATTTTGTCTTTTTCTCAATTTTTTGTGTGGGCTTTTAGCGCTAGCAAACTAACAAATTTAACCAAAATGCAAAAAATTCAACAATTAAATAATTTCAATAAGTGCCCAGCTCCTAATACAAATCCTAATAAATCAATCCCCCTTATTGGAAACACTGAAAGGAAGGATGAAACCAAA